>NC_053022.1:411505857-411805857 GCF_003073215.2 Triticum urartu | reverse complement strand
ATTGAAGACTATTGCAGCAATGAACAAGGTGTGCACAGGTTTCCTTTGGTGTAGGAGGGCCACTACTAACGGTGGAAACTGTGTTGTCGCCTGGGACTCGGTTTGTACGCCAAAATGGGCTGGTGGATTGGGGCTGCCTAATCTCAGATGGCTCAATGTGGCCATGCAGACTAGATGGCTTTGGTTGCAAAGGGTGGACACGAGCAGACCGTGGAGCGAGTTCAGGATTAGGGCTCCACCGGAAGCGAGACTTTTGTTCCAGGCTGCAGCCACGAGCGACGTGCATTGCGGTCTTACCACGCTCATTTGGGAGGACTGTTGGATTGATGGCATGAGGGTGCAAGACCTTGCGCCAAGTATTTATTCCATGGTACCGCCGCACGCAAAATCAACGAGGCTTGTTGCCCCGACAGTCGAGGATGGATCATGGGCGCTAGACGTTGGACCGGAGATGGGTGAGGAGGCACTGACGGTGTTCCTCTCACTATGGCTTAGAGTGAGCACGTGTGTAACACCCTCGATGCGACTATAGCTCCCACGTGTCGAGGCACGACTTAGAGACATAATCGCATTGAAGGCATATGTCGCAAGTTAGGCAATCTTCACAACATCCCATGTAATATGAATAATAAAGGGGAGAACATACTTGGCTTACACTCGCCATGTCAATCAAAGTACATAAATAACATACATCATTCAAACACTCATGGCCCGACTACGGCGCCAAATAGAAAATAACCCAACATGCGACACGGTCCCGATCAAACCCCAACTGGGCACCACTACTGATCATCAGGAAAAGACACGTAGTAACGCTGAGAGTCTTCGTCGAACTCCCACTTGAGATCATACGTGTCTCCTGGAGCGGAATCATCGGGCCCTGCATCTGGTGTAATAGTAATCTGTGAGCCACAGGGACTCAGCAATCTCGCACCCTCGCGATCAAGACTATTTGAGCTTATAGGTATGGCAAGGTAAAATATGAGTGGAGCTGCAGCAAGCGACTAGCAAGTATGGTGGCTAACTTATTCGCAAAAGAGAGCGAGAAGAAGAGGCAAAGCACGAGCGAGAAGCTAGAGGGCAACCTGCGCAAACATTACTCCAACACCGTGTCCACTTCCCGGACTCCGCTGAGAAGAGGCCATCACGGTAACACACTCAGTTGATTCATTTTAATTAATTAAGGTTCAAGTTATCTACAACCGGACATTAACAAATTTCCATCTGCCCATAACCGCGGGCACGGCTTTCGAAAGTTCAATCCCTGCAGGGGAGTCCCAACTTAGCCCATGACAAGCTCTCACGGTCAACGAAGGAATAGACCTCCTCCCAATACGTTCCGATCAGACTCGGTATCTCGGTAACTCAAGACACTTCGACAGGTTAAAACAAGACCAGCAACACCGCCCGAATGTGCCAATCCCGATAGGAGCTGCACATATCTCTTTCTCAGGGCACACTCAGATTGTCCTAGGTACGGGTAGGCCAGCCCAGAGTTGCCCCTGGTGGCCACCGGTAGCTGACAGGTGGACCAACACTCAGAGGAGCACTGGCCCGGGGGGGTAAAATAAGATGACCCTTGAGTCTGCAGAACCCAAGGGAAAGAAAAGGCTAGGTGGCAAATGGTAAAACCAAGGTTGGGCATTGCTGGAAAAGCTTTAATCAAGGCGAAATATCAAGGGGTTCCCATTATAACCCAACCGCGTAAGGAACACAAAATCCGGGAACATAACACCGATATGACGGAAACTAGGGCGGCAAGAGTGGAACAAAACACTAGGCGAGAGGCCACCTTTCACCATTTACCAAGTATATAGATGCATTTAAGATAACATAGCAATATAATGATATCCCAACAATTAAATAAAAGATGTTCCAAGAAGGAACGGCCTCCAATCTTCACCTGCAACTAGCAACGCTATAAGAGGGGCTGAGCAAAGCGGTAACATAGCCAATCAACGGTTTGCTAGGACAATGGTGGGTTAGAGGTTTGACATGGCAATTTGGGAGGCTTTCAAGCAAGTGGTAGGCATCGTAGCAATGGCATAGCAAAAGAGCGAGCAAACTAGCATAGCAAAGATAGTAGTGATTTCGAGGGTATGATCATCTTGCCTGCACAGTTGTCAGAGTTGACTGGATCCTCAAGAGCAAACTCAACGGGCTCCTCGTTAGCGAACTCGTCTCCCGGCTCTACCCAAACAAGACAAACAAGCAACAAGGATACAATCAACCACGTGCAAGACCAAGCAATATGATGAAATGATGACATGCTATGCGGGATGCGATGCGGGATGCAAAATGCAAGATATGACAGGAAATGCAGGAACCTGGCCTCAACTTGGAAATACAAGTGTGCCACTGGAAAGATGAGATGAAATCGCTTGAAAACGATATAAAGAACGCCGGAATCGGAGTTACGGTTTGGAAAAGGCAAGCGATTCAAAAATGACAACGGTCTGCGATTTACAGCAAGTAGGCATCTAAATGCAACGAGATGAACATGCTACAGCCACCAAACAAGACAACAAAATACATGGCAGGGAAGCACACAAGATGCTTAACAAAAGACTAGCACTGAGCCACGGCCAATTCATCTGTTATGAGGTTCAAACAAGCATGGCAAAAACGCAAATGGTAAAACAGATCTCAGACTTAGTGAAATTAACACTTGTCTGGAATTTCAGATCATATAGCCCTCTTCGGAGCAACGAAACAACATGCTACAGGACCTGAACATGACAAAGAAAGACATGGCATGGAGCTACTCAACAAGCTTAACAAAAGTCTCTTAGTGACCTTGAGCCAAAAGGGATCACAAAATATACTACCAAGCACACGAACATAGCAAAAACATAATCAGTTTTCAGACTTAGTGAAAACTGGGACATGCTGAAACATAACTCACGAAGGCATGTTTACGAGCTCTATGCACTCACCATGGTGAAAGTCATGGCAAGACAAGCATACACCCATAAATAAGGCACAAAATACAAGCTAGACATGGCAAGAACAATGGCATAGCATGCACGGGTCAACTACAATAACATCGGCAAAATTGCAAAGAAGTTGACGATCTGCCCAGATTCACCACGAAGCAAAAGTAGAGCTCGATTGACTCAAGCTAGGTTGCTCCATAATTGCAAACAAAGACATGGATGGATAGAGCATAACAAGATTAACAAAACTCCTTTACTGATCATCCTCAAAAAAGGCACGGATCACTAGGAAATAGCATGAACATATGGCATCATGAACTAAACAATCCCAGACAGTGAAAACTACTAAGTCCCTGAAAACAGATTTACCGGGTGCCTCACTTTGCAAGCTTGCACAAGTCACCACACACATCCTAAAAATGCATGGGTTGCACCTCTGGAAAGATAACAAGATGCTTAACAAAACATATGTAGGACTCACAGGCATATCATGCACACAATAATCATGGCAAAAATGACAAAAGTCTAAGATGAACTAGCAGATCTGACAATTAACTCACGAAGCCTCCTTCTAACAACATTTCGGGCATGAAGATGCACTCAAATGAAAATGATGCAATGGAATCAAATGATGTACTCGTCGAGGCGAACATTTTGATATACTATATGTCCTAATCGGAGCTACGGATGCTGAGATATAGCCGGTCAAAGTTAGCATACAAATTAGGGGGAGAGGGGAAAAAGTCAACCCAGATCTAGGGTTCCTCGCGGGCGCGCGAACCGAGGCCGGATCTTGAGCTCGCCGGAGCTTCGTGCTCCTGTTCACCGGCAACGACGGGGGAGGAGGCCGGCGGCTTGATCCGAGTGGAGGGGCGGCGGTGCGGGACTCCGGCGACGAGGGGAGACCGGGCGGCGGGGTCGGCGGCGTCCGGCGCGGTGGCGCGCGGCGGACGGGCGAGGCGACGGCCGGCCGAGGCGGCAGCTGGGTCGGCCGGAGGCGGCGATGGCGGCGAAGGGCGGCGGCGGGAGCGGATCAGCGACGGGGAAGAAGCCGCGGGGCGGCGCGGGCGGATCTGGCCCGGTGGCGGCTCGAGCGGGCCTCCCGCGGGCTCGCCGGGCCGCGCGGAGGAGAGGCGGCGAAGTGCCACGTGTCAGGCGCTGGTTGGCTGGGGCGCGGCGGCGGACATGTCCATCGGTGGCGGGGCGATTTTTAGGGTTTCGTGGGAGGAGAAGATCCGAAAAACGGGGGGTCTATTTATAGGCATAAGTGGAGCTAGGAGAGTCCAAATGAGGTGCAGTTTTCGGCCACGCGATCATGATCGAACGCTCTAGGACATGGAGCAGAGTTTGGTGGGTTTTGGGCCAAATTGGAGGGGTGTTGGGCTGCAATACACACGAGGCCTTTTCGGTCCCTCGGTTAACCGTTGGAGTATCAAACGAAGTCCAAATGGTACGAAACTTGACAGGCGGTCTACCGGTAGTAAACCAAGGCCGCTTGACAAGTCTCGGTCCAATCCGGAAATGTTTAATCCCCACACATGACAGAAAGCTAGAATGACCACCGGAGGAGAACGAAGCACCGGAATGCAAAACGGACAACGGGGAAAATGCTCGAATGCGTGAGACGAACACGTATGCAAATGCAATGCACATGATGACATGATATGAGATGCATGACAACGACAACAACACACGGAGACAAAACCCGAACCCGAGGAAATAAATATAACTTAACGCCGGAAACGGCAAGAGTTGGAGTACAAAAAGGGAAAGTTACATCCGGGGTGTTACAACGTGGGTGCCGGACATGGACGTGCCGGATAAGCTATCTTGAGCTTGGGAGAAAAATGGAAACTATTCAGTGAGGTCGGCATACGCGGCAAAGTTTTGGGGTCGTACGGTGGAGCCAATGGCGGAGATGACTTGGACTTCCAGGGCGCCTTCCACTTGCAAGTTCTTCACCTGGCTGGCCCTACGAGACCGGTGCTGGACCTCGGATAGACTTGCGAGGAGAGGGCTACCGCATCAAGATGCTTGCCCCCTGTGCGACCAAGAGGACGAAACGATTAACCACGTGCTTCTTACTTGCGTGCTTGCTAGATCAGCATGGGCGGTGGTGTGTGCGGCGTTGGGAAAGCCGGAGTGGACACCGACGGCACAAGACTCTCTGCACACTTGGCTTCGAGATAAGCAAGGGCCAAATAACCTACGGTGCAAGGATCTTCATACCATCTTTATCCTTACGCTCTGGGAAATGTGGAAGCATCGAAACGCTATTGTGTTTGATGGAGCATCACCGTCGAGGGAGGTGCTTCTAGGTAGAGTGCATACCGAAGGTTTGTCCTGGTCGGTAGCTAGGAAGTTTAAAGGGAATGCCGACCCTTTCTTCCATAGTTTGCATAGGTGGGCGAGTAGTGAGGAGTAAGTGTAAGGGCCAGTTCTTTTCGCCCTATAATTCTGGAGAATTGTGATTCTGGAAACTGCCCACAGAATCGACTGCCCACAGAATTGTCTGTCCAGTTCTTTTCTGTAATTCTAACATGTAATTGTTGTATGAGGTCGCTCGGTCGGGCTGGCCCGGTGACATATTGGCTGTAATTCGAGTCCCCAATTGAGGTAGTAGTTCAAACCGAACAGTTTTCTTTTGAGGGCCCGGCTAGAATTGCCGAGTTTCCACGATTCTCAAATACACTAGTGATTCTGATAATTCTCGGATGATTCCTGGGGAAGAAATGAGTTCTTTTCCGATTGTGATTCTCCGAGCAGTAATTCTTCAGAATTGAGCCAAAATAACCGGGCCTAAGAAACTTGTGTAATGTTGGTGAAGGCACTCTTTTGCCTTTCTTCTTTAATATATAACTAGTAAGCTTGCACGTGCAATGCACGTCTAACCTTAGACCGAAACTTTTCTTGTTCATCATAGTTAGGAGGCACATATATTCAAATAAAATCATTTAATTCTTCTCTTCATTCCGACAATTGTGCTCACTTATTGGTCAACACAAAATCAAAAAATTCAATACCACAGATAATGCAGTGATTGACTCCCTGCCTGACATAACTGAACTTCAGAAGGGGACAACAACATACTTGCCTTCATCATTGCCGTTCCCGCTCTAGACAGCCGAATGGCGACCCAACTCGATTGAGTGTTGCCTCTGTAAAGCAGCTGGCGCGGCTTATCCATGGCATAGGAAGGCCCTTCAGTGCAGGCTATGGTATATGGTGGCGGTAAAGGGTCAACGTTGTTCCAAGTCAGTTGCGTTGTTGCCTTGAGATGAACAAGTTGTTTGAACAGTAGAGAGGCCAACATCTTCGAATACGTCAAGCATTCCAATCTTAGTCAATTCAGCAAGCCAATCACTCTCATCCAGACCATTTTGAAAAGATCCACAATCATGCTCTGTTTCCTCAAGAAAACACTGTTTCTGAGCTTCCTTCACACACAGAGCAGCTTCGAGGGTAGCTGCAATCAACTAATGGGATTGGCAAATGCATGTCTATGCCAATATGTAATAACTAAACATAACATAGTATAAAAAAAGTTCAGATAGTATATGAACCACAACAATTCTCATCCAAATACAGAGTTACTATCATGAAAATTTGATGTGAAGTGGACAATCCATAATTCAGAATTTGCTTCCAAGAAAACCAAAGTCATTTAAATCATCATCGCCATTACACAAGGAAGCACACGCGCGTACACACACACACAAATATAAACTCGTGAGAGTCTAGATCCTCATTTATTTTAGCACTATTAGCAAAAGTAGATCCTCTTTTAGTTGGCAACTATCATAGTTAGGCCCCAAATTAAATTAGCTTATGTTTTAACACAATTGAACGCATGCCCCAACTCCCGAAGAAAAAAATAGTTGCTGCAGTGTAATGTTGCAACCACATATATACATAGAACAGAAAACAAATAACCAGATATTTGACTACTCAGTTTTCCTCAAACTAAACAAAGTGGAATGGTGATGGGCATATCTTTTCCCGGTTAACAGGTTCAAATTATCGTCAATCCTAGGACGAAATGCACAGATAAATTCATCCCAATAGTTGTGAATCAAAAAAGAAAGAAGAATACTCACCTTCTTGTGCAAAGAACAACCAAGAATAGAACTGCAAATACTCTTGGAACAAGGGTGCAAGCATGGCGTCGTACACAATTTATCCAGTAACAGCTGGTGTAGGAACTCAATTAAGATCTGGTCAAAGAGCATTTCTCAATTATCCATGCTGATCAAAAACTCCAACCAACTGATACTACTTTTTGACATCATGGAAGAATATAGAGAACTCACTACTGATGAAGCAAATGGGAGAATTATTATCAAGCAACATTTGAAGAATCTTTTGTCCTATCAGAACATATATTGGAAACAGAGAGCAACCATACGTTGGATGAAATTTGGAGATGAGAACACAGACTTTTTCCAAGCTAAGGCAACCATAAAGTACAGAAATAATAGCATTAAAGCACTCCTAGATGAAAATCGGACAGAACACACAGATCATCAGTCCAAAGCAGCCATTTTACTGAGAACTTTCAAAGATAGGATGGGTTCCTCAAAACTGAAATAGGTATGTTAGAAATAGGAGAACAGAAGTAGCCAAATAGAAATTCACTGACTAATCCTCTGATAGGCAAAACTGAAATAAGTATTCACGAACCATGCATGTTTTAAAAAAAAGGAGAACATAAATATGTTTTTTGTGCTAATAACCATTCCTCATATATGCAAAACCAGAAAACAGCATTTGGACAATAAAAGCTTAATTTTCTTACATGGACTTGTGGTGATGTGCATGTCGGCTGAAATTGTTCATGGGGTTCAGCCATTAGGGCCAGCAAGCTATCTCTAGACACCATCTTTACAACTTCCTCGGGTGCATCTTTCTTCAGTACGTAGACACATATGCAGGTAAATCTGAGTGCTAAAATGAATAGGACCTACAAAAAAACTCAGCAGAAACAGCAAAGCACCTTCTAACTTAAAGTCAACAGCATGCATGCACAAACGGTAAATCTTCAACATGGTTACACCAAACAATAGATTAATTTTATAGTACATGCTAAAAGAAATCATCGGGGACCTGCATGGATAACAAAACACATGGTAGAACAAATTCACACCCTAGCTATGGCAGTAATAAGCTACCCTCTTTTCATACAACAAGAATAGGACCTACAAAAAAACTCAGCAGAAACAGCAAAGCACCTAACTTAAAGTCAACAGCATGCATGCACAAACGGTAAATCTTCAACATGGTTACACCAAACAATAGATTAATTTTATAGTACATGCTAAAAGAAATCATCGGGGACCTGCATGGATAACAAAACACATGGTAGAACAAATTCACACCCTAGCTATGGCAGTAATAAGCTACCCTCTTTTCATACAACAAGACAGATTCCTAACATGATAAATATAGGGGGGTGAACTGAATATATAAGGAGCTAAACTCGAGTGAAGTGCTGCACAATATACAAGTAGCTAGTGTAGAAATATAGGGAAGATGGAATCTTTTTCTGTAAGTCACAACTCACTACAGCCCTTATTTCAGGCAAAAGAAACAAGTATTACTGGCCGTGTATCATCAAACTGATAACAAACTTGCATACTAATCTTTCATTATGTCCTTAAGCTCATTATGCCAGAGTTGGTATCCGGCGTGCGTATGCCATTCATAAATCACTACAAGGTGAAACATAGTTTTTCTGTTCACCTCAAAAGTTATATTGGGTTAACCACAATAATCCATAATCTTTCTGAAAAACAAACAACACAAAGAAGGGATTTAGAGGGAGAGATATGTCATGGTGGCTACGTACTCTGTAGGGTACCGATGGATGGAGCGGCATGTTGTGGAGGAAATAGCGCCAGAGGAAGGCGAAGCTTGCAGTAGTGAGGTCTACGATGCGCAGCAGGGATGAGACCAGTGTTCGGCGCCGCCCGTCGATGTCTCACTTGCGGCTTCGTTCGGCCGCGGCTGGCCCCGCGTGTGTCCAAGTCCCCGGCGGCAGCAACAGCTCCCGTGCGCCTCTCACCGACGAAGAGGGCCCTAACCTACAGTCGGGCAGATGGCGGAGCGGTCAGTGGCGATGCAAGGAACTCGAGCCGGACAGGTAGGGTCCCTTCGAGGTGAGGGGGTGTGTGCGGTGGTGATCCCCGGGTGGGCAGGCTTGGCGGTTCCGGTGAGACGGCTCGGGCGCGGAGGATTGGTGAGGGGCACCCCCGCCATGCTGTGGCGTCGGATGGTAGGATGAGGAGGGGGCGAGAGGTCGTGGGGGGGCGTGCGTGCGTGCGTTGTTGGCACTTTTTTTCTTTTCGAACGGCGGCAGCGAGGTCAGATCGAGATTATTAGTTGCTTATTAATCCAATAGCATGGTGGGTAATTAATTAACGTAATGGTATGGTGGGTAATTAAAGAGTAAAACGCGTTTAGTATGCTGAAGGGATGTAGACCATCGGATTGCAGGTTTCGATGGATAGGATGATTTGGTTCTCCACCCTCTCGTCCTTTTTAGATGTAAGTCTTTTTAGAGATATAAAATTACGAAATATGTATCTGGCAACTGTGAGTCAGATTGCAAAACTGCCACACGATCTCATCAACGTATGTTTTCAATCTAGTGGACACGATCCCGCCCGGCGATCGCCAGCGTCCCTGCTTGCTTCAGCCCGTTCTCCTTCCCTTCCTCCTCTCTATCTCCGTGCCTGAGCTCGCGCCGATGCAGCTCTGCCTCCCGACCAGGGCCGGCCCTGAGGGGGGCAGGGGGGCGACCGCCCCGGGCCCCCAAGGTCCAGGGGCCCCCGTCAGATAGAACATATCATGTTAGACCTGATCTATTAGGACTTGTATTAGCCGCAAGGGCCTAGCAGCCACGCAGGGAGTCCATGAGATCACGGGAAATTTCTGCAGCCGTGAGTTTCCTTCTGATGGCGAGTCCTCACGATCCCTGTCCCAGGCCCCCGGACGCGAGGCGAGGTGCTGCCGTCTGACGAACCACCGCCGGGGTGCAGCAGGCCGACCAACTCCGCTCCGCTCTCTGGTCTTAGGCACTGAACGCACACGCACGTCGCGGAGCTCCTCCTGCCGGACCCAGACAAAAATCCACATCGTGTTATCGCCGAGACCTGACCGATCCAAGGTTTGAGATATCTACAGTTTATCACTCTCCTTGTACTAACTAGATTTATAATGAGTTCACAGTCGATGGTCTGTTGCACTGCGTGGCTCGATTTAATTTGCTCCGCCACTTGATCGTGATGCATCTCGTAAGATTCAGAAACACAGGTCTAGAAGAACCCCATAATTCTTGCCCTGGCATTTCCCCCTGTTCCATGCATGTAGCGCCGGTCAATTGTCCTATATTAGCATTTTAAGTGTACTGCGAGGACTTTAGAAACGAGAATCTACGATAATTAAGTAATTTTATCTTCGTATATGCATTCATGCATATATAGCTTTGCATTGTTAAGCTTTCATATGAAGTTTAAAAAGTATATGTGTCGGGTAGCAAAAAAAATTGACATAAAAATTGTTTTTAGATGAATCTACAGGTTTATTGGTTACATTTCATACATATATATCAATTATTACTGCTATGCTATTTTATATGAAAGGGCCTTGAGTTTTATGTTCGCCCCGGGCCCCCAAAATCTCAGGACCGGCCCTGCTCCCGACCTCCCTCTGGTACTCCTTCCAATGCCCAACCGACCCCTAGCGCGCTGCCCCCCACCTCCCAGCGTGCCTCCTGCCGTCGACGACCCACTTCATGCCGACCTGACCACCACGCGCCATTGGAGCACTTTGCGCTGACTGCCGCCCAACCCCCAGCAGCGACCTCCTTCTTGCTGGCCGATTGTGCGACGAAGCCGGCGCCTGAACACACCTCGTCCGCCACCGCTCCCACCAGCGGTGGTGGTTGTGCCCTCGTTGTGTTCCCCCCGCCGTTGTTGGGTTCTATGCCGATGTGCTGGCACCGCTGCACGCCCTTCCTCATCACCGTGCTTTCCCGTAGAGGCATCACGAGCAAGTTTATAATAGAGAGACGTCGCGTCACCAACCCAAATCCTTTCCTGCCATGGAGTTCGATGCTGCCATCCATGTTCTCCGCTGTGTGTGAGCTTCCTCTTGGCAGCGTCACAATGGCCAACAGGTGGGAATCATGAATGTGACAAAGCCGAGTTTTCCTGATGAGAGTAGGCTGCGAAAGCCGCCTCCCTCGTTCTTTCATAGGAGGGGCCGTAGGCACGAGAAGAAAATACATCCATCCTCCCCTCTTCCTCTTGACTTCACGGGAAGATTAAGGGAGGAAAGGAGATCGTTTGTGGCTCATAGGATGCACTAGGCTTCCCTCAAGAGATGTGTGCGTGTACATTTCTTGTCTTCTTCGCCTCATTCAGTTCTTCGCCAGAGCAGGAGCACGCTTGAGTAGGATGTTGTTGCTGCTTCTCTCTCTCTCTCTATGTATATCTTGTTGCTGCCCTGCTGCTCCACTTCGTCGGGCGACAACATTACTGCTTTCTTGTCATGTGTGGAGGTGGAGGGGGGGATTACCATGGTGTTTTTTGCAGAGGTAGTTCTGATCCGGGAAAAAAAGCTATTGAAAACATACCACGGTAACTTATATGTAGAAAGCATATGTAAACACCTTGGTAATTTTGACCGGAGAAAATTTATTGAATAATATACCCTAATAGCTTTAGTATAAGTAGCATGATAAATATATGAAGCGCGAACCTGATAACTTCGTACAAACACCACGATATCATTGATCGAAGAAAACGTTGTTAAAAAACATACCCTCGATAACTCTATGTAAATACATGGTAATATATGCACCGAAGATCTGATAACTCGGGTACAAATGCAGTGGTAATTGTGACCTTGGTAAGAAAGTTGTTGAAAACACCCTACCACCCGGTACTTCAGCATAAATAGCATGATAATATATGAATCATAGACATGATAATTTAAGTACAAAGACCGCCATGACATTTTGACCAAAGGGGGAAGTTGAAAAACAATAGCATGGTGATATACGAACCCCATACTTGATAACTTAAGTACAAACACTGCCTTAACATTTGACCAAGGGGGGAAATTTTGTTGAAAAACATACCCCGATAACTTTTGTGAAAATAGCTGTCACACCCTAGCTAGTTCAAGCATTAGAGTGTTGCATCATGTTTTATTTTCCCCTAAATTTGAAATGGGATGACAGAACCCCCAACACCCCCCCCCCCTGGAAAACAACTAGGGTTTACTAAAATTATTTTCAATGAACCTGAAATGCCCTTCTAAAAAGTTCACCCTCTTCGTCTTGGGTTAAAACCTCTGGCAAAATTGGTGCACATTTTCTGGGTTAACAGAAGGTCATTGAATTAAATCATAAGTATTTGAATTTGGGCATTTAAATGCTATAAAATAAATTAAATGCCCAAATAATTCTGGAAATAAATGTTTGCTGTTGGAAATAATCTAAACAGAGCCCACAATTACTTTCAGGATTTTTGGAAACGTTTTAGTATTTTTAATAAAGCCCCACAGTTGCAATTAAATAGAAAACAAAAACAAATTTACAAAAAAAAGAGAGAAGGAAGCCACCTTGGCCTTACCTGAGCTGGCCAGCCCACCTGGCTCGGCCCAGCCTACTGGCTTTCGCCAGTCGTCGTCCTCCTCGCGCCAGGAGGCAGGGGCGCGTGCTCGCCGCGCGCCGGCCACGCGCCGGCCACCTCCTGCTTCGCCGACGCCGGAGACGCCAGAGGTGCCACGCGACCCCCACGTCCCCTCTCATCCCTCTCACTCTCCCCCTCGTCTCCCTCACTCTCTCCCGCGATGGCCGAGCGCGTACCTCGCCGCCGATCGCCGTAGTTGCCACCACAGCCACTCCCTCGCCCCTCCGACGAGCCCAATCGCTCCGCCTCGTCACCCTGGACCTCTCCGTCGACCTCACGCAAGCTCGGACGACCCCAAGACGACGTGGTGCCCTTCTTCCCCGTCCACGGCCGCCGGACGCCGTCGTTCGATTCGCCGGCCTCAGGACCTCCCCGAGCTCGCTGACCCCCTCTCCGACTCCGCTGTGAGCTCCTCTTCCTTTCCCCCTAGCTCCCGTGCTCGTTTGGCCTGTAGCCGCCGTTTCCACCGCACCCGAGAGCTCCTCGCCGCCGGCCATGTCGCCGTCGTGGCTACGGCCGTGCAAGCAACGCGTCCGAGCGCACCACCGCATTCAGTGCGTCCCCAGGAGCCTAACGCACGCACTTCCTCGCCTTGCCGTGCACCGTAGCCCCCTTTCCCTCTCCATCCGAACTCCGGCCGCCGCCACGAGCTCGATTCCGGCGAGCTCGCTCCACCCCAGCTCCTCCCACTTGCCCCACTAGATGCGCACGAGCCCCAGCTACGCGTAGCACGTCTCCGCCGTCGATTTGGTCACCGGAGGACCAAATCCGAAGCCCTCCGCCGTCTCGGCCTCGCCGGCGTCGACGCCGGCGAGTTTGACCCAGTTTGACCCCTGGGTGGGCCCAGGAAGACCCCCCCTGAGTCTATGACAGGTGGGGCCGGTCTGCTAACTAAATTAGGATTAGTTTTAATTAATTTTAATTAAATCAGTCACTGACATGTGGGCCCAGGCCCCACTGACAGCTAATTAGTGTTAATCTAATCCTGTTAATTAGCTGAGAGGCTGACAGAAGGGGCCCACCAGTCAGGTTTGACCTGGGCTGGCGCCTTTGACCTGCTGAGGTCAGCATGACGCAATGCTGACGCAGTAATGCATTTTCTGGATTTATTTTTATTCAGGAAATTCCAGAAAATAGTCAAAACTTCTAAAAATCATAGAAAATCAACCATAGCTCCAAATGCAAAGATTTATATATGAAAAATGATCAGAAAAATTCAATCTATCCATCTGTAATGGTTTCATGCATGACAAAACAAGTTTACCTTGCTGTTTAAGCAGAATAAGGAAATGCACTAATTAAGGCCATGTTTAATGAGCTAATATTTGAATCCTTGATTCAAATGAGTTCATTCCTTTCTACTATAACTTGCATTAGGCCAAGACACATTCATATTGCCATGTCATAGCATGCATCATATTGTTGCATATCGTCACGTGTTGATTGTGTTCCGATGCGTTCTTCGTGGTAGGTTCTGCCTCCGAGGATATTCACGAGTATCCAACTGAAGGGCAGTATCCCACTACCACTCCATCAGGCAAGCAACCATTGATCATTCCGATACAAACCCATGTTCTCGCTTCTGCTCTTGTTTACTGCATTAAGACAACGCGATTCAAACTGCTGTGTGCTACGGTAGTTGAACCCTTATCCTCTGCATGACCTGTCATTGCCACAGTAACTAGATGAAACCCACTAGCATGTGTAGGAGTTGATTGAGCCATGTATGTGATTCCTACCTTGCCATGCCTGCTATGCTTAGAGTTGTGTCAGGTCTGGTTCATCTGGGTGATGGGCTAGAGTGAAATGCTTATGTCGGTAATGTGAGGGATGTGTTGAACATGTTTTGGTAAAGGTATCGATGAGAGGCCATGTAGGAGTACATGGTGGGTTGTTTCATTGAGGCCGTCCCTAAGAACTGAGATCTGTATGTGTGATTTAAGATGCAGTTACTACCGTACATTGGGCCCGAAACCAATGGACCCTCTCGGCTTCTTAACCACCTTAGTACTCTGTCCAGGAGTTGCAAATAGTTTCTGGTGTTTGTAGGATATGTGTTGGCGGCCGTGCGTAGCGCTGACCCTAGGGGTGGGCTATGTTGCGGTAGATACACCGTGGCCGGGTATGCCGTGCGCCCGTTTGGCGTCTCAGAACCCTGTTCACATCGTTCGGGGCCGTATGTGGAAACCTCGGCCGGACTCCCTGCGGATGGAACCTGGATAGGCGATAAACCTGGACTAGAGACTTAAGTGTTTAGGTAGGCCGTGGCCGACACCCTCGCTGGGCTTCCGCTTGAAGGTTGCCGAGTACATGTCGTGTAAGCGGCGGTAAGTGGTGAAAGCGTGTATGAATAAGTACACCCCTGCAGGGTATAAAACTATTCGAATAGCCGCGTCCGCTGTAAATGACTACTTGGTTGCCTATACAGTTCATAGACAAGTTAACGGATACTAATAAAAGACTCAAGATAAGTGTGAGTACCGAGGATGGCCCTCTCGTAGGATGACGAGGGAGGATCCCCGGTGGAGTATTGTGTTGGTGAGTAGTGGACTCGTGTGCGAAACTATTTTACTGGTGAAGTTCCGTAGGATAGCTTAGCCAAGAGTCAAAGCTGGCTTGCTGCATTAACCCCACCACCTTCTTGAGAATAAGCATGTATAGTAGGTTCTGATGTAAGACTTGCTGAGTACCGTTGTACTCATGTTTGCTTAATTACTGTTTTCAGACGACAACAACGCCCCCTTCGATGGGTTCTACGTAGACCTTGACGTCGACGAGTGACTAGCCACCCAGGTGGTGATCCTGGCCATGGTGGGCCCTATGTAGATAGACAGGCTTCGAGAAGGCGTCTTTCTTTCTAGAGTCTATACCCAGACTAGTTGCTTCCGCATGTGCTTGTATGAGTGTATGACTTGAGTGCCGGGTCATGTGACCCCTATCTGTATGAACATGTTATGTATGGCTCTCTGGAGCCTTTAAATTAAGTACTTGAGTTGTAGAGTTTTGTTGTGATGCCATGTTGTATGTACTCATATCGGGCATATTGTGTGTATGATTGAAATGCTTGGTATGAGTGGGATCCGACAATCTAGTTGTTTATCCTTGGCAGCCTTTCTTATGGGTAAATGTAGTCTAGTGTTCCTCGAGCCATAGTAGTCCGCTACAGCCCGGTTCACCGGAGTCCTGCTAGCCCAGCACTACTGCTCAGGACACTTGACTGGCCGGCATGTGTTTCACTTCGTTCCTATGTCTGTCCCTTTGGGGAAATGTCACACAGTGATATCCGGAGTCCTGCCTAGCCTGCTACAGCCCGGGTTCCCTGGAGTCCTGTTAGCCCAGTGCTACAGCCCGGAATCACTCGCTGATGACCGACATGCTCGATGTGATACATGTATGCCTGTCTCCATAGGTCTGTGCAGCTTTGGGTTCACGACTAGCCATGTCGGCCCGGGTTCTCTGTCATATGGATGCTAGCGACACTATCATATATGTGAGCCAAAAGGCGCAAACGGTCCCGGGCCATGGTAAGGCGACACCCGTGGAATACCGTGCGTGAGGCCGCAAAGTGATATGAGGTGTTACCGGCTAGATCGATGTGACTTGGAATCGGGGTCCTGACAGCGTTGGTATCAGAGTCGGACTGCCTGTAGGTTCGTTGAGCCAAACTGGTCGATGTCGAGTCTAGAAATGCTTTAGTTATATGTAGGGGAATTGATTGTGGGAGGGAAAGTAAGACTCTTTTACTCCTTTACCCTATGCCTCTGATCTGAGTCATTCTCTTCTCATTCAACGTGGGTTGAGGACTAGGCTCTCTTCTTCTATCAGGTTCACGTGTTACTAATCCGTAGTAGCTTATAGGATTGTTGTTACCAGTCCCAGTTCAGTTTCTACTATTCTTAGTATGTTGCTAATTGGATCAGAATATCAAGTTTCTCAAGGTTCAATGGTCACACCATTCCGAGAAAGAAGCCACTTGGGAAAGGGAGGATCGTCTTCGACTTGAGTACCCCACCTTCTTCCCGGAGGATCCTAAATCTCGAGACGAGATTCTTTTGAGTGGGGGTGAGTTGTCACACCCTAGCTAGTTCAAGCATTAGAGTGTGCATCATGTTTGTTTTCCCCTTAAATTTGAAATGGGGATGACAGAACCCCCAACACCCCCCCCCCTGGAAACAACTAGGGTTTACTAAAATTATTTTCAATGAACCTGAAATGCCCTTGTAAAAAGTTCACCCTCTTTGTCTTGGGTTAAAACCTCTGGCAAAATTGGTGCACATTTTTCTAGGTCAACAGAAGGTCATTGAATTAAATCATAAGTATTTGAATTTGGGCATTTAAATGCTATAAAATAATTTAAATGCCCAAATAATTCTTAAAATAAATGTTTGCTGTTGGAAATAATCTAAACAGAGCCCACAATTATTTTCAGGATTTTTGGAAACATTTTAGTATTTTTAATAAAGCCCAACAGTTGCAATTAAATAGAAAACAGAAACAAATTTACAAAAAAAAAGAGAGAAGGAAGCCACCTGGGCCTTACCTGAGCTGGCCAGCCCACCTGGCTCGGCCCAGCCTACTGGCTTCGCCAGTCGTCCTCCTCCTCGCGCCAAGAGGCAGGGGCGCGTGCTCGCCGTGCGCCGGCCACGCGCTGGCCACCTCCTGCTTCCGCCGACGCCCGGAGACGCCTAGAGGTGCCACCCGACCCCCACGTCCCCCTCTCATCCTCTCTCACTCTCCCCCTCGTCTCCCTCACTCTCTCACGCGATGGCCAAGCGCGTACCTCGCCGCCGATCGCCGTAGTTGCCACCACAGCCACTCCCTCGCCCCTCCGACGAGCCCAATCGCTCCGCCTCGTCACCCTGGACCTCTCCGTCGACACACGCAAGCTCGGACGACCCCAAGACGACGTGGTGCCCTTCTTCCCCGTCCACGGCCGCCGGACGCCGTCGTTCGATTCGCCGTCGCTAGGACCTCCCCGAGCTCGCTGACCCCCTCTCCGACTCCGCTGTGAGCTCCTCTTCCTTTCCCCCTAGCTCCCGTGCTCGTTTGGCCTCTATAGCCGCCGTTTCCACCGCACCCGAGAGCTCCTCGCCGCCGGCCATGTCGCCGTCGTGGCTACGGTCGTGCAAGCACGCATCCGAGCGCACCACCGCATTCAGTGCGTCCCCAGGAGCCTAACGCACGCACTTCCTCGCCTTGCCGTGCACCGTAGCCCTCTTTCCCTCTCCGTCCGAACTCCGGCCGCCACCACGAGCTCGATTCCGGTGAGCTCGCTCCACCCCAGCTCCTCCCACTTGCCCCACTAGACGTGCACGAGCCCCAGCTACGCGTAGCACGTCTCCGCCGTCGATTTGGTCACCGGAGGACCAAATCCGAAGCCCTCCGCCGTCTCGGGCCTCGCCGGCGTCGACTCGCCGGCGAGTTTGACCCAGTTTGACCCCTGGGTGGGCCCAGGTAGACCCCCCTGAGTCTATGATAGGTGGGGCTGGCCTGCTAACTAAATTGGGATTAGTTTTAATTAATTCTAATTAAATCAGTCACTGACATGTGGGCCCAGGCCCCACTGACAGCTAATTAGCGTTAATCCAATCCTATTAATTAGCTGAGAGGCTGACAGAAGGGGCCCACCAGTCAGGTTTGACCTGGGCTGGCGCCTTTGACCTGCTGAGGTCAGCATGACACAATGCTGATGCAGTAATGCATTTTCTGGATTTATTCTTGTTCAGGAAATTCCAGAAAATAGTCAAAACTTCTAAAAATCATAGAAAATCAACCATAGCTCCAAATGCAAATATTTATATATGAAAAATGATCAAAAAAATTCAATCTATCCATCTGTAATGGTTTCATGCATGACAAAACAAGTTTACCTTGCTGTTTAAGCAGAATAAGGAAATTCACTATTAAGGCCATGTTTAATGAGCTAATATTTGAATCCTTGATTCAAATGAGTTCATTCCTTTCTACTATAACTTGCATTAGGCCAAGACACATTCATATTGCCATGTCATAGCATGCATCATATTGTTGCATATCGTCACGTGTTGATTGTGTTCCGATGCGTTCTTCGTGGTAGGTTCTGCCTCCGAGGATATTCACGAGTATCCAACTGAAGGGCAGTATCCCACTACCACTCTATCAGGCAAGCAACCATTGATCATTCCAATACAAACCCATGTTCTCACTTCTGCTCTTGTTTACTGCATTAAGACAACGCGATTCAAACTGCTGTGTGCTACGGTAGTTGAACCCTTATCCTCTGCATGACCTGTCATTGCCACAGTAACTAGATGAAACCCACTAGCATGTGTAGGAGTTGATTGAGCCATGTATGTGATTCCTACCTTGCCATGCCTGCTATGCTTAGAGTTGTGTCAGGTCTGGTTCATCTGGGTGATGGGCTAGAGTGAAATGCTTATGTCGATAATGTGAGGGATGTGTTGAACATGTTTTGGTAAAGGTATCGATGAGAGGCCATGTAGGAGTACATGGTGGGTTGTTTCATTGAGGCCGTCCCTAAGAACTGAGATCTGTATGTGTGATTTAAGATGCAGTTACTACCGTACATTGGGCCCGAAACCAATGGACCCTCTCGGCTTCTTAACCACCTTAGTACTCTGTCCAGGAGTTGCAAATAGTTTCTGGTGTTTGTAGGATATGTGTTGGCGGCCGTGCGTAGCGTTGACCTTAGGGGTGGGCTATGTTGCGGTAGATACACCGTGGCCGGGTATGCCGTGCGCCCGTTTGGCGTCTCGGGACCCTGTTCACATCGTTCGGGGCCGTATGTGGAAACCTCGGCCGGACTCCCTGCGGATGGAACCTGGATAGGCGATAAACCTGGACTAGAGACTTAAGTGTTTAGGTAGGCCGTGGCCGACACCCTCGCTGGGCTTCCGCTTGAAGGTTGCCGAGTACATATCGTGTAAGCGGCGGTAAGTGGTGAAAGCCTGTATGAAGAAGTACACCCCTGCAGGGTATAAAACTATTCGAATAGCCGCGTCCGCGGTAAAGGACTACTTGGTTGCCTATACAGTTCATATACAAGTTAACGGATACTAATAAAAGACTCAAGATAAGTGTGAGTACCGAGGATGGCCCTCTCGTAGGATGACGAGGGAGGATCCCCGGTGGAGTATTGTGTTGGTAAGTAGTGGACTCGTGTGCGAAACTATTTTACTGGTGAAGTTCCGTAGGATAGCTTAGCCAAGAGTCAAAGCTGGCTTGCTGCATTAACCCCACCACCTTCTTGAGAATAAGCATGTATAGTAGGTTCTGATGTAAGACTTGCTGAGTACCGTTGTACTCATGTTTGCTTAATTACTGTTTTCAGACGACAACACCGCCCCCTCCGATGGGTTCTACGTAGACCTTGACATCGACGAGTGACTAGCCACCTAGGTGGTGATCCTGGCCATGGTGGGCCCTATGTAGATAGACAGGCTTCGAGAAGCCGTCTTTCTTTCTAGTGTCTATACTTAGACTAGTTGCTTCCGCATGTGTTTGTATGAGTGTATGACTTGAGTGCCGGGTCATGTGACCCCTATCTGTATGAACATGTTATGTATGGCTCTCTGGAGCCTTTAAATTAAGTACTTGAGTTGTAGAGTTTTGTTGTGATGCCATGTTGTATGTACTCATATCGGGCATATTGTGTGTATGATTGAAATGCTTGGTATGAGTGGGATCCGACAATCTAGTTGTTTATCCTTGGCAGCCTTTCTTATGGGGAAATGTAGTCTAGTGTTCCTCGAGCCATAGTAGTCCGCTACAGCCCGGTTCACCGGAGTCCTGCTAGCCCAGCACTACTGCTCAGGACACTTGACTGGCCGGCATGTGTTTCACTTCGTTCCTATGTCTGTCCCTTCGGGGAAATGTCACGCAGTGATATCCGGAGTCCTGCCTAGCCTGCTACAGCCCGGGTTCCCCGGAGTCCTATTAGCCCAGTGCTACAGCCCGGAATCACTCGCTGATGACCGACATGCTCGATGTGATACATGTATGCCTGTCTCCATAGGTCTGTGCCGCTTTGGGTTCACGACTAGCCATGTCGGCCCGGGTTCTCTGTCATATGGATGCTAGCGACACTATCATATACGTGAGCCAAAAGGCGCAAACGGTCCCGGGCCATGGTAAGGCGACACCCGTGGAATACCGTACGTGAGGCCGTAAAGTGATATGAGGTGTTACCGGCTAGATTGATGTGACTTGGAATCGGGGTCCTGACAATAGCACGATAATATATGAACCGCATACCTGATAACATACCCTCGATAACTTTTGTGAAAATAGCACGGTAAGAAATGAGGGTGTGGTAGTTTTGCTATCTGCCACACTGTTTTTGACATGTTTTGCCTTTAATATTTTAGCATTGAAAAACTTTTGTTTCACCTATCAAACCTGGCACATAAACTTTTCCTGTGGTAAATTCTCTATCACCACCATGATAAATGATGCGCCACCAACATGTTAACTTTTGTATACCACGTGGTACATTATGTGTAAGTAGCATGGTCATAAGCATTGAAGGCGTGATAACTTTGGTAAAAGCATCATGGTAACTTTGATCATCGGGAAGAAATTTGTTGAACCTCGGCCCCCGGTAATTTATGTAAATAGCACGATAACATTCACGCCATAGACCTGATAATTTAGATACAAACATCATGGTAATTTTAACCATTGGTGAAGAAAAATGTGAAAAGGTACCAGATAATTTATGTGTAAATAGATGATAATATACGCAGTGCACATGTGATAACTGAGGTAGAAACACCATGGTAACTTTGACCATAGGAAAGATTTTTTTTGAAAAGATACTCCGGTATCTTCTGTGTAAATAACACGGTACTATACCTCCTTCCCCTGGTATTTTTATGTGTAAATAGCATGAAAATATATGCACCACGGTAACCAAACACCATGATAAGTTTTTGACCATGGGGGAGGGGGAATTTTGCTGAAACATACCCCTAATAATTTTGTGTAAATAGCATGATATTTTAAGCACTGCGGACTTGATATGTTACCTAGAATCATCATGATAACCTTTTGTCCCGGGAAAAAGTTGTTCAAAACATCCCCGATGATTTTTGTGTGAATAACATGATAATATAAGCACCCGATAATTTACAATATAAACATGATGGTAACTTTTTACCAAAGGAAAACAAGTTGTTAAAAACATGCACTCGCCTCGCAGGGCCTCTTAGATGAACACAACACATGATGTGTCACGGAAAAGCCACATAATGTTTAGTGTCATGAGGGGCACACGTGCTCGTGGGTTGGCCCAAAAAACGGTCCACTTTGACCCGCTATAGGCGTGATAAGTTACGCAAAAACATTATGGTAATTTTTGACCTATGGAAAAAGTTACTGAAACACACCTAGGTTTTTAGGTGTAAGTACCATGATAATATACAAACTGTAGACCCGGTAACTTATATACAATCCCCATGGTTAACTTTGACCAGGGGCGAGGTTGATGTATACATACCCTGATAACTTATGTGTAAGTACCACGGTATTTTACACATCGAAGACCTTATAACTTGTGTACAAAACACAGTGGTAACTTTGAAAGGGGTGTTGTTGTTGAAACATAGTACCTGGTAAGTTCTATGTAAATAGCACGGCAACTGATGCAACACAAACCTGATAAGTTGCATGCGAATACCATGGTAACTTTGTCCTGAGGGAAAATCGTGGTAACTTTCGGTACCATTTTGTAGTAACACAGTTGTAAAAAAGGAATCAAAATGATTAGTTTCTTTAGTTTGAACAACAAATACCTAAGGGTGAGTTGGTTGTGGTGGCGCCCTTTGGTGCCAAGGAGGTGTTGGTTCGAATCCCACATTCGCAATTTTTTTATCATGTGGTAGACGTGAAGTGGCTGTTTTCTCGGGGGTGGGCACGCGAGATGTGTGGAAGAAGCAGGTTTCTCGTGCGAGCCTGCAGGGTCGTTCGGGAGAAGGTGGGGTCGAAGGAAGAGAGATCGTATGGTACTTTAGAGTGAAAGAAGTAGAGGTGTGGTAGTTTTGCTTATATGACACACATGTGCCAAATATCACAGTCCACAAAATTATACGCGAGTGTAAACTGACTAGTAAACGTGCACGTGCAACGCACGTCTTCGTCTAGATATAAAATTATACTCTCTTCGTTTTTAAATGTAAGTCTTTTTAGAGATTTCAATGTGGATTATATACAAAGCAAAATGAATGAATCTACACTTTAATATATACACCCGTATGTAGTCTTTATTGAAATCTCTAAAAACATTATATTTAGAATGGAGGAAGTATTTTTTTTAATATGTAATAATACTGATTCTTCATCAAAACATATAACAACCTCTATTTCAACTGGCGGCCGATCTACAATTACCAATGAGTTTAATTTTCTACATGAACACTCAGCACTCGTTTTCTTTCTTGCTATCTGCGCTGCTACCGGCAGCTACCGCCTCTGATGTTTTTGGCTGCTAGCTCCTCCACTTATCCTGAACCTTGCTGCTCCCGGTAGCTATGCCGCTGTCTCCCGTGCCCATCCCAGTAACCCCATCCGCTGTTGTAGGCTACCGCATACATTGTTGCTCCCGCCCCTGCTTCCGGTGCTACTGTTGGCTGCCGGCTTCCCAGGTAGCCGTAATATTGGCGATGTCGGCACTTGTGGCAGTTGACACGCACGCAACATGATATACATATAGGTTTTGTTCCCTTCGTCGTCGGCGCCTGAACCTAAAGCTTGCGGTAACAGTGTGTTGGATAGAGAACCTAAACTTTGCTGAATCTATAGTATGAATGTGATGCAACCTTGACAGTAGCTCCATTGCTTGCTTGATGTTCTAATTAGCTGATGCATTGCTTGTTGTTCCAATTGGCTGCAGCAATGATGACATACATGAGTAGATAATCAGGTGTATGTTAGCTGCAATGGTTTCAAGTTGGCCAAGTTTAATGACATTTGCAGCACTGATAGCTCTGTTTGCACACGAATACATGCAAAATGTACAAGCAAGCAACAGTTGACAATATTTACTTTAGTATCAGAGCTTGATGAACAGAGACACCACACTGCAGGATCACCACTATCTTAGCAAGAACTTACACATACTTTATTGAAACACAAATGCCACTTGAAGATAAAAATGTTACATATTCCGGTGAAGCCAAACTAAAGAAAATTAAAATGATATCTTCATTATGTAAACTCTTAGCATGACTATAATGCTGAAGTGATTGAATATTACCCATTCTATCAAAGAGACCTACCAATTTATCTACACCCTCCGTTCCTAAATACAAGTCTTTCTAAAGATTTCAATACAAACTACATACGGATGTATATGGACATATTTTAGAGTGTAGAACGCAAAGTCGCGGAGACGACCACGGAGCTGACCGCGGGGGATTTCGCGAGCCGGTGATCCGGCCGGCGGCAACTCCACATCATGGGGGCACTCGGTTCTGGGCCCTCGCTGGCTCGGACTCCGACGACTCCGACGAGGAAACCCGGGACGGCGGCGTACTCCCCGACGCCAAGTGACCACGTTTGCGAAGCGCTCAGGGTCGGCTATTCGGAGGAGGAGGTGGCCGGTTTCATTGATGAGATCGTTCCGGCGACTGATCGCGCTTGGGATGGGCTAGGCAAAGCAGATGCGATGGAGGCTCTCCGGTGAGTGGTGCATCGTCGGACGGCCCCGATGGCGATTCGTCCTTGGAAGGGACCTTTACCCAAGGTACGTCTTCCATCTCTTACGTTTGGTGATTTTTTTGGGTCTTGGAAGGTCGTTAAAGATCGCCGGAAGAAATCACGGCCGATGACGGCGGCGTCGCCGGCGCTGGATCGCGGCGAGATCCAGGCGGCTAGGATCGCTCGTTTGAAATCCTTGTTGGGCCAAGATGGGCCTGACTCGGTGTCTGTGGGCTTGGGCGCAATAGTACCTGGGCATGTGGCCCAGGATGCGAATCCAGTCCATGGGAATCGATCGGACGAGACACGGCGTGACTTGAATTCTCGAGATGAGGTGGGTCACGTACGTGAATCTCCCAGGGTTCCTGTGATCGTGGAGCCAGGTTTCCCTAGGCTCGGTCCTGGTCGCGCGAGACGAATCTCTCTGGCGCCTGCGAGTCCTGCAGTCTCCGGTGCCGACGCCATGACTGGAGGAGGGCCGCCGCCCATCAAACGAGGGCCGCACCCCGTTGGTGCTCCGGTCAATGGCGGGACCGGGCATGGCGCTCAGCCGGCCAGTGCTGCCGCAGCAGCCGGGGCCGGACGTGGCGCGCAACCAGTCCTGGCCGCCGGTGGTGCTGGCCGTGGTGCACCGACGGTTGGAGGGATCGGCGCTCTCGGGCAGGGTGGTGTACCTCCTTAGAGGCCTGTGGCAACGGGAGTGCAGCCCAGAGTTGCCGCTGGCCGGGGTGTTCATTCATCAGCACAGCAGGGGGCAGATGCAGTTATACAGGCGCCTAGGCCCAAAACGCGCCAGCCGGATGAATCGACGCAGCCACCTGCAGCCAAGGCACCGGCCCTAGGAAGGGGTCGCGGTGCACAAGGGCGTGGCAGATACAATGGATACAGCCGGGATGGTCACAATTTCAACCGATACGGGCAGTGGGGAGATGATGGATATGATGCATATGGTGAGGGACTGCACCGTGGATTTTCGTCCGGCGGCGGCCGTGGATATAACCGATACAATGAGGATGCTGGACAGTTTCAAGGTCCGCCTGGTAACTTTGTTGAAGGTGTCGCCGGCCCCCGGGATCACTTCCGAGGCGATTATTGTCGCGGTGGGAGAGGGAGACGCCCACCACCGCCCTGACAATACCCACCACCACCACCGCCTGCTATGGATATGGCTTCGGGGGAGGAGCTCGAGCACGGAGCGACTGAGGTGGGAGACCCGTCCACACCACCCGCGGTGGCAGTCGACGCGGTTAGGGCTTTGGCAGCAGTACAGGTTCCGGTGAATTCTGGAGGGACCAAATCTACGGAGGGCAAGCCTGACAAAGGGTTGGAGAAAGCTGAGGGAGAAAAACTTTCTAAGTGGGCGATTAAGAAGAAAAAATTGCCTTGCTACAGATGTGGTGAACCGGGTCATTTCGTGGCAGAGTGTACGAACGAGCTTTGTGACTATTGCCTCCGCTCCCAGCATGTGACTGGGGAATGCCCTCTCCTCTCTGGTCCTAAGCCTGGTATTAACATTTTTGGGGTCTGTTGTAAAGAATTGATGTTTTTTGAGACACCAGAGGTGGACCCTCTACCGCGGATGGTTGAGAGTTCCTTTCTGGCAGTAATCAGAGTTACTAATGGAGAATTGACCGAGGCTCAGATCGTGAGACAGCTATGTGACCTAGTGCCAGGTAATTATCAGTGGCATCTGGAGAAGTTAGAAGGTCAGACTTATAAGGTGGACTTTCCCACTAAAGAGGATCAGATGCATTTTCTTAAGTGGGGTTTATGCAGAGTAGCAAGCACAAACATTGTGATCGCTTTTGACGAGTGGAAGCAGGAAGAACCTACGGGTACACCTTTGGAGAAGGTGTGGGTTCGTTTCTATGGCGTGCCACCTAAATTTGTAAAGCATTTTCTGATTGCTTGGAGTTTGGGTGGGTTGATTGGTAAGACAGAAAAGGTTGACATGCCATTCACTCGCGCTCATAACGCTGCGAGATTGTTGGTCAGTGTTGTCAGTGTTGAGCATATACCAGATGTGGTCAAATGGACACATGCTGGAGTCACTTATGTCTTAGAGCTTGAGATCGAGGATACTGCAGTTTCCGAGGATGGGGATGGGACACGGGACATGGATATGACTGAGGGAGACGGCGTGCCCGGGAATCAGGACAAGGGGGCCGATGATACACTGCCAGAGTCGGATAAGGGGCCTACTCCAGATAAGGTAGCTAGTTCTACCAAAGAAACGCCTCCGTCCACTACTCCGTTGAACACGCTTCGCTTTGGTTCATTTGCACCGGGATCCGCTCCTAGTCCGTTATGCAGCACCAGGGTCGAGGTAGACGACCCGACGGAGCTGGAGTTGCCTCCAGTGCTGAGTCTAGTCGATGAGATGACGACCGCGAAGTCTACACCCAGTGCGAGGGTGGACCCTGATGGGTTGGTCGCGGGTTTGGGGGGCTGCGGGCAGGAAGCCCATACCACTCAGATACCAGAGCCCGGTTCTTCTACGGTGGGAGGGTCGCCTAGACAGGAGGTCTATGGCGTTCTTCCCACTTCGACGCTTTCGGTCAAGATGGGGGTGAGGTGCGGGAAGGAGTCCCGTGCTATAACCCCTCCACGGGACCACACCTTACAGAGTGGCAAACAGGGGGTGAGATGCGGGAAGGAGTCCCGCGTCGGAACCCCTCCGCAGGATGGCGCCGAGCAGGTTCGCCGGGGGACGACGGTTTTCGCAGGAGATAGGGGGACGGGACCAATGAGCAGGCATCTCCACGGTCCTACTCCCCCTTGTCAACCGCAGCAGAAGTCCGCTCCACTACGCCCTACCCTCCTCCGACGATTAGGGAGGGGCGTGAGAGGACGACGGAGGAGCTCATCGCTTTTGGCGGGATAGCGGATCCGGTGTCGGCTGGCAAGCGTGTCAGCAACCGGATCCGGGGACAGCCGGATGCGGACGACCTGCAGCTAGCGCGTGCCAAGAGGTCCGCCACGCTTCGTCATGCCGAGACTACTGCAGGTACGTCTTTTGATAAAAGTTTTTCAATTTTACACTTTTCTGAGAATGAAATATTTGATAAGGCAAACGACTTAGGAATTTCTTTGGGATCAAATGAAACCGAGGTCGTCAAATCCGTTAATGATCTTTTAGACTTGGAAGCGGAGAGGGCTTCTGAGATCATTCATAATCTTGCCTCTATCCAACCTATGAATGACAATGACATGAATAATTTAGGTATTAATGATCTTGCAAATATTTGTAACAATTTGTTGCCTAATGTTGAGGCTGGGGATGAGGAGGATGTTGAGAACACAGATATGGTAGAGCATCTCTCGATGAAGGAGGCAGTGCTTGTCATAGATAATGCTAGCATTCCGCAGGGTGTTGAGGAGAAGCCTAAACGACCCTGGAAGCGGAAAATCTATCCTACCTCGGCAGTACGCAGAAGTGCTAGAGTTAAGCTTAAGAAAAAAATTCATGATGAATTATGAAAGGACTCTTTTGGAATAGCAGAGGTCTAGCAGACTTGGCTAAACAAAGATTCTTAGCGGAGACAACACTAGAACATCACTTAGATTTCATTGCACTTTTGGAAACTGGATGAGATAATTTCACATCCCAATTCCTTCAGACCCTCTCCAGTGGTATCACATTCTACCTCCTAGAGGAAGATCCGGCGGGATTTTACTAGGAGTACGGTGTGAGACGTTAGAGGTGCTCAATGTGGTCCAGGGAGACTTCTCGGTTAAATTCAGGGTAAGATCAAAATTGGATGGGTTCCGATGGTCGCTAGTTGCGGTATATGGGTGTAACACCCTCGATGCGACTATAGCTCCCACGTGTCAAGGCACGACTTAGAGACATAATTGCATTGAAGGCATATGTCGCAAGAAAGGTAATCTTTACAACATCCCATGTAATATAATAATAAAGGGGAGATAACATAGTTGGCTTACACTCGCCACGTCAAACAAGTACATAAATAACATTACATCATCCAAACACTCATGGTCCGACTACGGCGCCAAAATAAAAGATAACCCAACATGCGACATGGTCCCGATCACCCCCAACTGGGCACCACTACTGATCATCAGGAAAGGAAACATAGTAACATTGAGAGTCCTCGTCGAACTCCCACTTGAGCTCGAGCGCGTCACCTGGAGCGGAATCATCAGGCCCTGCATCTGGTGTAATAGTAATCTGTGAGCCACAGGGACTCAGCAATGTCGCACCCTCACGATCAAGACTATTTAAGCTTATAGGTAAGGCAAGGTAAATATGAGGAGCTGCAGCAAGCGACTAGCAAAATATGGAGGCTATCCTGTTCGCAAAAAGGAGCGAGAAGAGGAGGCAAAGCGCGAGCGAGAAACTAGAGAGCAACCTGCGCAAGCATTACTCCAACACCGTGTCCACTTCCCGGACTCCGCCGAGAAGAGGCCATCACGGTAACACACTCAGTTGATTCATTTTAATTAAGTTAAGGTTCAAGTTATCTACAACCGGACATTAACAAATTCCTATCTGCCCATAACCGCGGGCACGGCTTTCGAAAGTTCAAATCCCTGCAGGGGAGTCCCAACTTAGCCCATGACAAGCTCTCACGGTCAACGAAGGAATAGACCTCCTCCCAAGACGTTCCGATCAGACTCGGTATCTCGGTTCTTCAAGACAACTTCGACAGGTTAAAACAAGACCAGCAACACCGCCCGAATGTGCCGACAAATCCCGATAGGAGCTGCACATATCTCGTTCTCAGGGCACACTCAGATGAGCGCTCCATACAACTAAAACCAAACCTCGAGTTTCCCCGAGGGGGCGCTGCACAGGATTCTAGTTTGGACCAACACTCAGAGGAGCACTGGCCCAGGGGGGCTAAAATAAGATGACCCTCAGGCTCCGGAAACCCAAGGGAAAAAGAGGCTAGGTGACAAATGGTAAAACCAAGGTTGGGCATTGCTGGAAAAGCTTTAATCAAGGCGAACTATCAAGGGGTTCCCATTATAACCCAACCGCGTAAGGAACGCAAAATCCGGGAACATAACACCGATATGACGGAAACTAGGGCGGCAGAGTGGAACAAAACACTAGGCGAGAGGCCGAGCCTTCCACCCTTTACCAAGTATATAGATGCATTAAGATAACAAGATAATATAATGATATCCCAACAAGTAAATAAAGGTTCCAACAAGGAACGGGCTCCAATCTTCACCTGCAACTAGCAACGCTATAAGAGGGGCTGAGCAAAGCGGTAACATAGCCAAACAAAGGTTTGCTAGGACATGATGGGTTAGAGGTTTGACATGGTAATTTGGGAGGCTTGAAAGCAAATGGTAGGCATCATAGCATTGGCATAGCAAAAGAGCGAGCAATCTAGCAAAGCAAAGATAGTAGTGATTTCAAGGGTATGATCATCTTGCCTGCAAAGTTGTCAGAGTTGACTGGATCCTCGAAAGCAAACTCAATGGGCTCCTCGTTAGCGAACTCGTCTCCCGACTCTACCCAAACAAGACAAACAAGCAACAAGGACACAATCAACCACGTGCAAGGATCAAACAATATGATGCAAGGATGGTATGCTATGCGGGATGCGATGCGGAATGCATATGCAAGATGTGACAAGGAATGCATGAACCTTGCCTCAACTTCGAAAACCAAGTGTGCCACTGGAAAGATGAGATGAAATCGCTTGAAAACGATATAAAGAACGTCGGAATCAGAGTTACGGTTTGAAAATGGCAAGCAAAACAAATATGACACCGGTCTGCGATTTACAGCAAGTAGCCATCTAAATGCAATGAGATGAACAAGCTACAGCACCCAAACATGGCAACAAAATACATGGCAGGGATGCATTCAAGATGCTTAACAAAAGTCTAGCACTGAGCTATGGCTAAATTATCCATTAACAGGTTCAAACAAGTATGGCAAAAATGCATATGGCAAACAGATCTCAGACTTAGTGAAATTAACACTTGTCTGGAATTTCAGATCAGGTAGCACACTTCGGAGCAACAAAACTACATGCTACGGACCTGAACATGGCAAAGTAAAGCATGACATGGAGCTACTCAAAGAGCTTAACAAAAGTCCCTTAGTGACCTTGAGCCAAAAAGGATCATAAAATACAATTGCAAGCATGTGAACATGGCAAAAACATAATCAGATCACAGACTTAGTGAAAACTGGAGCATGCTAAAAACAGATATCAAATAGGCATGTTTACGAGCTCGATGCACTCACTACGGAGAAAGTCATGACAACCTAAGCATACACCCATCAATAATACACAAAATTAAAGCTAGGCATGGCAAGAACAATAGCATAGCCTGCACGGATCTACTATAACATCATCGGCAAAATCGCTAACAAGTAGACAATCTGCCCAGATTCACAAAGTAGCAAAAGTAGAGCTCGATTGACTCAAGCTAGGGTGCTCCATAATTGCAAACAAAGATATGTATGGATAGAGCACTACAAGATTAACAAAACATCCTTACTGATCATTCTCAAAAGAGGCACGGATCACTCGGAAACAACATGAACATATGGCAACCTGAGATAAACAGGTCAAGGACTTAGTGGAAATGCTAAGTCCCTGAAATCAGCACTACCAAGTGCCTCACTTTGCAAGCTTGTACTAGTCACCACACACATCACAAAAATACATGGGTTGCACCTCTGGAAAGATGGCAAAACCCTTAACAAAAAATATGTAGAGCTCATGGGCATATCATGCATACAATAATCATGGCAAAAAATGACAAATATGCAAATGGAGTAGCAGATCTGACAAATATCTCAAGTAGCCCTCTTCTAACAGCATTTCGGGCATCAAGATGAACTCAAATGCAAATGATGCAATGGAATGAAATGATGCACTCTTTGAGACGAACATTTTGATATACTATATGCATGAATCGGAGCTACGGATGCAGAGTTACGGCACGATGAACATGGGTACTTGAAACTGAAAAAAACACGGGGACTTAGTAGAATTTCAACCTCCGGATCTAGGGTTTGACCCGGGCACGCAAAACGAGGCGGTGGCGTTGCTCGCCGGAGAAGACGAAGACGGCGGCCGGCGAGGTTGGGTTCGCCGGATCCGGTCGCTCCTCGACCGGATCTGGCCGGAGGAGGGAGCTGGCCGGCCGCGGCGGAGGCGGGCGGTGGCTGCGAAAGCCGAGGCGAGGCGGAAGCCGAGGCGGCGGGGCAGAGATGGTGCAGCGGCGAAGCTCGCGCCGGAGGCGGCGGGGCCGGCGAGCGGGGTCGGGCGGCGGACGGCTTCGGGCCGCGGCTCGGGGGAGATGGGCCGCGGGGGCCGGCCTTGGGCTTCCCGGGCCTGGGCGGCGCGGCAATCTGGGGACCGGGCGCGGGCGAATGGCGTGATGCCACGTGGCAGCGGCGGTGGGATTCGGACGTGTCCGTCGGCGGCTGATTTGTCCGGCGGCGCGCGATGACGAGTGGATCTAGGGTTTTCGGGGGGAGGAGAAGGAGATTTTCGGGGGAGATGCATATTTATACATAGAGGGAGCTAGGAGAGTCCAAATGAGGTGCGGTTCTCGGCCACGCGATCGTGATCGAACGCTCTAGATGATGGAGAGGATTTTGGTGGGTTTTGGGCCAAATTAGAGGGGTGTTGGGCTGCAACACACACGAGGCCTTTTCGGTCCCTCGGTTAACCGTTGGAGTATCAAACGAAGTCCAAATGATACGAAACTTGACAGGCGGTCTACCAGTAGTAAACCAAGGCCGCTTGGCAAGTCTTGTTCCAATCCGGAAATGTTTAATCCCCACACACGAAAGAAAACTAGAAATGACCACCGAAGGAGAACGAAGCGCCGGAATGCAAAACGGACAACGGGGAAAATGCTCGAATGCATGAGACGAACACGTATGCAAATGCAATGCACATGGTGACATGATATGAGATGCATGACAACGATAAAAACACACGGAGACAAAAACCCGAACCCGAGAAAATAAAATAACTTAACGTCGGAAACGGCAAGAGTTGGAGTACAAATTGGGAAAGTCATATCCGGGGTGTTACAATGGGGCAGCACAACCTGAATTTAAACCTAATTTTCTGGCCGATTTAGTGTGGATTTGTGGTGATGAAAATCTGCCACTACTAGTCGGAGGGGATTTTAATATCATTCGGAGAAGAGAAGAAAAGAATAATGACAATTTCGATGGACGTTGGTCTATGATGTTTAATATGATTATCGAGAGTCTTAATTTGAGAGAAATTGAGCTCACCGGTACACAGTTTACATGGGCCAACTCGTTACCTGTTCTGACTTATGAAAAGTTGGATAGGGTACTTGCTAGTGTGGAGTGGGAACAAAAATATCCATTGGTGTCGGTTCATGCGATGCAGAGAGCGATCTCGGATCATACACCACTCTTTTTAGATTCGGGCGAGCCTACCCATGTTGCAAATAAAAATATCTTCTCCTTCGAACAAAGCTGGTTTGAGCGAGAAGGATTTATGGAGATGATTGCACGCGAATGGACTAAGCCGGTTACGGGAAGAACACATGTCGAGAGATGGCAGAATAAGATTAGACACCTACGACAATTTCTGAGAGGATGGGCCAGAAATGAGAGCGGGATTTATAAACAGAAAAAAGAACGTTCAACTCAACTCATTGAGGCACTAGATGTAAAGGCTGAAACCACTCTCCTTTCTGTTAATGAGCATCGCTTCAAGTCTGAGGCTGAGCAAGGCCTACGTGCTCTCCTGAGGGAGGAGGAGCTCAAGTGGGCTTTGCGTGTGAAAACACTTAAGGTTGTCCAAGGGGATGACAACACACAGTTCTTCCATATGGTTGCAAATGGTAAACATAGGAAGAAGAGGATCATACAGCTTGAACAGGATGAGGGGACAATAGTGGGGCATGAAAATCTGAAAGCATATATTTCCAACTATTATAAAAACCTATTTGGACCCCCGAATACATCCACGGTGTCTCTTGATGAGTCTGTTATTGATGATATACCTCAATTACAGGCAGCAGAGAACGATGTTCTCTCTGCACCGTTTACTGAAAAAGAAGTTTATCTGGCCATAACCCAAATGAAGCCGAATAAAGCACTGGGACCAGATGGGTTTCCAGCTGAATTCTATAAGAAATGTTGGCATATCATTAAAGATGATCTTATGCCTATGTTTCACGATTTTTTATGGCCATTTGGAGTTGTTCCACCTCAACTTTGGTACGATAACGTTGTTACCTAAGAAGAATGAGGCGGTTCGGATCGAACAATTCCGACCCATTTGCCTGTTGAATGTGAGTTTTAAGATTTTCACAAAGGTTGGAACCAATAGATTGACACAAATTGCTCACTCAGTGGTTCAACCTAGTCAGACAGCTTTCATGCCGAGACGACATATACTAGAAGGGGTGGTCGTCTTACATGAAACACTCCACGAGATCCACTTGAAGAAACTAGATGGGGTTATCTTCAAAGTGGATTTCGAGAAGGCTTATGATAAAGTCAAATGGCCTTTTCTTCAGCAGGCAATGCGCATGAAAGGTTTTAGCAAAACTTGGAGGAACCAAGTGAATACTCAAATCCAGAAAGGTAGTGTCGGAGTTAAGGTGAACAATGACATTGGTCACTACTTCCAGACGCATAGGGTTGAGACAAGGGGATTCCATGTCGCCTCTTCTGTTCAATATTGTGGCAGATATGTTGGCCGTCATTATTGGCAGGGCCAAGCAGCATGGCCATGTAGAGGGTCTAGTTCCTCATCTCGTTAATGGAGGGGTGTCTATTCTACAATATGCTGATGACACTATTCTGTTCATGGAACATGACATGGCTCAGGCACGTAACATGAAACTTATTTTGTGTCTATTCGAACAATTGTCTGGCTTAAAAATTAACTTTCATAAGAGTGAGGTGTTCTGTTTTGGGAAGGCCAAAGACGAGGAACATACTTACAGACAACTGTTTGGATGCGAATTAGGTGCCTTACCATTCAATTACTTGGGTATTCCGATTCATCACCGTAAGCTATCCAATAAAGAATGGAAATGTATTGAAGAACGAATTGAAAAAAACTCAGCTACTGGAAGGGCAAGCTGATGTCATACGGAGGTCGGCTAGTTTTGATTAACTCAGTATTGACTAGCATGCCAATGTTTTTACTTTCGTTCTTCGAAATTCCAAAAGGGGTCCGAAAGCGACTTGATTTCTTTAGATCTCGTTTCTTTTGGCAATCTGATGAGGCCAAGAGGAAATACCGTCTCGCGCGATGGGATATCCTTTGTCGACCTAAAGACCAAGGAGGCCTCGGTATTGAGAACTTGGAAATTAAGAATAGATGTCTTATGAGCAAATGGCTGTACAGGTTAGAGACAGAGCCGGAGGGCATGTGGTCTCAAATCTTGCGCAATAAGTGTTTGTACTCAAAAACACTAGCCCAGGTTACCATCAGACCGACTGATTCGCCGTTCTGGAAGGGACTTATGAGAACGAAGGATATGTTCTTTCGTAGGGTCAAATTCTTGGTTGGCAACGGGATGTCAACAAGATTTTGGGAGGATACGTGGTTAGAAGAGACGCCTCTGGCCTTACAATATCCCACCCTTTATAATATTGTGCAACGTAAGGAGGATTACGTAGGTACCGTCCTCGAAACTATTCCCTTGAACATCCAGTTCAGACGTACGTTAGTGGGTGAGAGATGGACATCCTGGATGCACTTGGTTCGGAGATTGATTGAAGTTCGACTCTCCGACATGCCGGACTCAACACAATAGAAGTTAACTAAAAATGGGATATTTACGGTGAAATCTTTTTATACGGATCTGATTAATTCTGGCCCTCTCTCACGGTCACTACATATATGGAAGGTTAAGGTTCCTTTGCGGATTAAAATTTTTATGTGGTTTGTCCACAAGCAAGTAATACTCACCAAGGACAACCTTCTTAAGAGGCGATGGGTTGGTAATTCGCGGTGTTGTTTTTGTGCTCAAGATGAGACAATATAACATTTATTCCTTGAATGCCCACTTGCCAAGTTACTTTGGAGAACGATTCATATAGCCTTTAATATCAATCCACCAGTAGATATTGCGTCTTTGTTTGGGACGTGGTTAGCTGGGGTTGAACAGATCACGGTGGCTCGTATTCGGATTGGAATATGTGCGTTATTATGGGATATATGGAACTGCAAAAATGATATGATTTTTAACAGACAACACAACTTAATTTTTTTGCAGGTTATCTTCAGAGCTACAGCTTGGATCCGTACATGGTCCTTACTCACTCCTGTGGACTCCAGGGAGCCTTTGATTACTGGATGCAACCAATGGGAGATGGTGGCTCGGGTTATATTCAACTGGTTCGGATGGCGTTCGCATAACAGGATAGGAGTCTAGAGAGCTTATCCTTATTATCACCGTTACGGTTGTTTTTGTCCACTTGTATTTTTCCGGGTTATGTACTTTGCTTTGCTCCGTTTGCGAGCTATAAGACCTTTACGTTGATACTCTCTGGATTTTTAATAAGAGGGCCGCATGCATCATCATGATGCAGAGGCCGGGGGTATACCTCCATTTTCAAAAAAAAGATTCACTCATTTTGCTTCGTATATAGTCTCTTATTTAAATCTCTAAAAAGACTTATATTTAAGAATGGAGGGAGTATTCATGAAGTAATTACTCACTGATGGTCGGTGTCCTTTAGGATACGGGGGTGGCATAGGCAAGAATTGGTGATATATAATTACCAGAATTTCTAGTGTTCGTTAGGTCCTGAAATGGTGTCCGGATCCCATTATATTGAGAGGATGCCATATTCAACTGTGAATCAACATTGGACAGGAAACATCAACTTTCAAAGACATTAATAAGCAATGGCAAGATTCTCTCAAATTCATTGGCATGAATATTTTACCTGAATTTTGTGGGGGAATTTGAATGCTCTGCACACTTCTTGAATCTTTTGCTCGTAAAATATCCACATCACTTGCTCCTCTTTGCAGGATAGAGGCTTCACATTCGAGCTCCCAACAACTGAATCCAAAACAGTGGCTTAACACTATTCACGGTTTTGGGTACCGAGCGAAATTCCGAGCTCTCGCGCGGTTACCGCGTTTACCGCCCCCCTCGAGAAACACGCATACCGAGCAAAAAAATTTGAATAATTTAAAATTTTTGAATTCAAACGCTCACAGTATAATTAAATGAAGCCCATCTCTAATACAATCACAAAGTTGTTGGCGGTCTAGTGGTAAAGCTAACCTTTCATGAGTAGGTAGACGCGGGTTCGAATCTCGGCTCTTGCATTTTTATTTCTTTTCAGGGACGCGAAAAATTTGAAAAGGCAGCCAAATTGTGGGAGCGACCAGGGGTCCAACTCACGACGTCTGTGCATGTTGCAGCTGCGGTTGAATAGCCACTAGACAACCTAAGTGATATTTTAGACTGACAAACTTATCTATATCTATCTCAAAAAAATTAAATTCAAAATTTGATTTTAAATTTTGTTCGATTTTTTTTCCGAAATTCCGTGGTAATCGCAAATTCCGGTGCCCCACGAGAAAAAAGGTCCGTTCGGGATCCAAAATCTTGTTCAGTACAAGTGTATATGGGGAGATGGTGATGGACGCTCTTGTTAGATTTCCATCAAGTAGCAGGCCAATAAAATGCCAAGATAATTAGCAGAATTCAAGAGGAGATGGAGAACTTGGTGATATTTTAGACTGACAAACTTATCTATATCTATCTCAAAAAAATTAAATTCAAAATTTGATTTTAAATTTTGTTCGATTTTTTTCCGAAATTCCGTGGTAACCGCAAATTCCGGTGCCCCACGAGAAAAAAGGTCCGTTCGGGATACAAAATCTTGTTCAGTACAAGTGTATATGGGGAGATGGTGATGGACGCTTTTGTTAGATTTCCATCAAGTAGCAGGCCAATAAAATGCCAAGATAATTAGCAGAATTCAAGAGGAGATGGAGAACTTGGTGGCCGCCTTGCCGGATTCTTTCTCCGCAGCTTGACACCGTGCCGCCGACGCTAGTGTGTGCACGCGCTCCTCGCCGCATCGCCTTACGGTTCCATTCAATGCGTGATGCATCGTCTTACTGCTACGACATGTGGCCGCTGAAACTAATCACATGCATGCATTCAATGCGCGATGCATCATCTTACTGCAACGACATCAGGTGTTACCGGCAAGCCCCTGCGACCTGTTCGATCAAGATTGGCGGCTCAAGACTACAGATGCACATGAAGCTTATAGACAAACATTGGGTACAGAGCAGGACGACCACGGAGGCCTATGTGGGAGGCGCAAGAAGGTGATGCGCCCCGGTGGTACCGCCGTCCAGATCAAGGGCGTGTACGGCCTCGGAGCGGAGGAGACGAAGCCGGGGCTATGCAGATGGATGAGGGTATGGACGCGGCCGACGGCAGTCTTGCGGTAGCCCACCGGCGGCGACGTGGGAGCGCACCTCGCCGCGTCGCCCGGCCATGCAGCAAGAAGATGAGGTGGCGGCGGCTTGGCGGTTGGGAGGCACAGGGGTGAGGCGGAGAAGAGGCAGGGGGAGGTTACGGCATCGGCGGCGGCTGCGGGAGGCGGCTCCGCGCGCAGCAGGGCGGATACTGTGGCTAATGGCGGCGCAAGGCTGCGGGAGGAACGGCGGGGCGGCGAACGGCGCGGGAGGAGGGGTCGAGAGACGTGCGAGGAGGAGGGGGCGAGAGAGGTCGTGCGAGGAGGAGGGGAGAGGTCGTGCGGTCGTGTGCGGGCAACGTTTTTTTTTTGTTTCTTTCTGAACGGCTGGGCAGATTAGGGATCGATGGGTTTGGCTTAATGCGTGGTTTCTTGCGTCAAACATCGGAGGATTAAGAGTCATTAGATCTTGTTGGTGAATGGGTCTGATTGTTTGGTCCTCCGCCCTCTCTTCTTTTTATATATAGGGGTAGTAGATGAACGGCCGGGCAGATTAGGAATCGATAGGTTTGGCTTAATGTGTGGTTTCTTGCGTCAAACATAGGAGGATTAAAGGTCATTAGATATTAGATTTTGTTAATGAATGGGTCTAATTATTTAGTTCTTCGTCTTCTCTTCTTCTTATAGGGATAGTAGAATAGTAGATAGATAATAAATATGCACACTTGTGCAAATTTGAGGGGAAAAAAAAGACGACGGACGGGGATGCCACTCCGCCGCCAACGCCAGCCCGACGCTTTCGGTTTTGACGGCGTAGTAGTGGGGCGCTACTAGTAGAGCGTTTTCCGTGGTAGCGGACGCGAATCGCAGCCCGCAGGCGTGAGGTTCTCGTCGGGTTTGGTCGCGGCCGCACCCAGGTTCAAGTCTCATTTCTGTCTCTCAAAAAGAAAGTCTCATTTTTAGGAGTACTTTCCTTTTTTTTATCACAGTTCTACCTTAATTAATGTGTCACGAACAAGTATTATCATGTGTGTCTTAGTTCTACTACCACTTTCTCCTTCTCTGAATTAGATCATCTCCAATAAATGATGTAGATATATAAATAACTGTTTTTTATATTTTTGAGGCCTAAAAATCATTGTCCCAGTAAATGATATAGATGTAAACAGGAAATTACATCACCTCCTTCAGGTGATGTAAAATACAACACTTGAAGATGCAAATTCATCTCCGGATGCTTGGTGATATAAAACGTCCAGCCACGCAAACAGCCAACCGCGGAAACTGAAAGTTCCACCCGCCTCCGCTGATGACGATTTTTCCTAGAAACGCCGCCGCGAGCACCCGTCCGCCCACTCCCGATCCTGTCGTGACCCCGCCGCCTATCCCCGTAGACGACCTGTCGATTTGATTCCGTCCCACCGACGACAGCACGGCCAATTCGGATATTCGTTGGAGCTCTGGCGGCCATAATGGTTGTAGAAGCTCTCAGACGCCTTCTGATAGCCGTTGCCCGCCGCCAGAGCTAAAAGGGCGGCCGCGCGACCATAACAACCCGCTGAGCCGGTGGTTTGTCAGTTGTTTCCGCCGCCGGCCTGTCGCCGCGAGCTAAGTCTTTCGAAAATCACGTGGTCATCCAAAGGCCTTCTGTAGATGAGCTCGTGTGGTTCCTTTTTCGTGGACGATTCCTCGTAGGATGAGGAATTTGATTTGATGGAAGAAGAGGACATGCTATGCTAGTGGCGATACACGAGAGGGAGAAGTCAGAGCACGACGGTTCTGTGTTTGGCCGTGAGTTCATCCGGAGAGAACGGTTGATGCACAAATATTTCGTACACTACCCCTTTTTCATAGAGGTACTTTAGTCACTAGTTCAAGATGTCTAAGGATTTGTTCGTTCACATTTGCAATTACGTGGAGCGACATGGTCGATCCTTCCAACGGAGGAGGAATTGTGCCGGTTTGCTCGGACATAGCACCTCTTGTGCATCACTTATATTTTTTGAGTTAAAGCAGTTTGCTCATGTGCTTCATTTATATCTTTAGAGTATGGTGGTACTTATATTTTATACAAAATCATTTGCACTCGCATGCCTCACTTATATCTTTTTAAGAGTTTAATTAAGAAGTGGTAATTTGCACGAGCTATATGTTTTGTCTAAAAATGATAGGTATACAAGAGTGGTATAACAAAAACTTTCATGTAGATCACTGAATGCGAAGCGTATGATCAACAGTATTGAAGTTATAATATGAAATCTTAATAGTTAATAAACATTAGTTACTAAGAATATCGGTGTTAAGGTTTATGATTCACTATTTCATTAAAGTGTCGGTCGTGGCATGACCAGGACGTTGAAGGGTTTGGTATCCCTGATTGATATCCGTTGTGTTCTTCGGGCTGGGGTGCGTGATGGTTAACTCTTTCCAACCTCATCCTTAGGGGCGAGATATAGTCGTTGCGCTCCCTTTTTTCTTCTACATTTCTCTTTTTAAGTGCACGCTAACGAACGGCCCGTTATTGTAGACGCTTAAGCGAGAGATCCTACCATTTCGCTATAAGCAAGATATAGTCGTTGTGCTCCCCACTACCTTGTATCGGTTGGGCCGTTTATTCTGTATATATATAGTGGCAGAGCAGTATAGAAAATTATCTATCTATTAGTCAAACGCCTTTGACCGAACGGAATCGTGACAAAATGGTACAAGCATAAAGGGACCCAACGTGCTTGAACAAGACCTGGTTTTTTTTAAGATAGGGGCAAAACAAACGGGTGCCCTAAGTAGGGGCTCGAATGTAATTGTCCTAATTTAATAATGATTTAGCATTTAGAATGTAATCCTATATACTTAAGAAGTTCACCCCCACTACTTGATTTATCTCAACATGCAAAGTAGACACGTCAGCATCCAATCACAGCTAGCCACGTCACACATCATGAAGTCCCACACAGCCCACCTCCAGAGGTCATTTACTCGGAAAAAAAATCTGTCTCAATCATTCCCCACGCGGCCACGCCCTGGTCAGACCAGGAGAATCCTGTGATTTTTTCTACTCCGACTCCTCCTCCTCTAGCCGCGAGCCTCCCTCGCCGGTTGTCAGCCACCTCCTTATCCGATTCCTCCGCCGCGGACCACGGATGGCCAGATCTGCAGCTCATGGGTTGAACCCCTGCACTGCAATCCCCCTTGCACTGGCTCCACCTTTCTCTTCCTCTTCCACTTCCTCTTTCTCTTCCTTTTCCCCTTCCTCTTCCACCTCCTCTTTTAATTGCCAACCAGTCCGGCCTCCCGGCCCCATCTTCTTGGTTCACCTAAGAAATCTTCCACCTGTTCAAGTCGCCGGCTCCAAGGCTGCCATCCACACCAAATCGGTGGCCGCTAGCACTGCGCCCAACAGCCACTGCTCGGCTCCTTGCACCTGCCGCTGCTCGACGGATCCAAGGGGGGCGAGAAGGACAGGGCGTGTGGCAGCTGTGAGGGAAAGAGAAGCAGTTACCATGGGGGCGTGTGGGACAAATCTCTAATGTACCAGGTTAGTCTAGATTACACTCTCGCCGACTCCAATCCTCATCTATTGTCTTGCTGGTTTGCCACTGATCTAGGTATATAAGGATGGCCAGATCTGCAGCTCATGGGTTGAACCCCTGCACTGCAATCCCCCTTGCACTGGCTCCACCTTTCTCTTCCTCTTCCACTTCCTCTTTATCTTCCTCTTCCCCTTCCTCTTCCACTTCCTCTTTTAATTGCCAACCAGTCCGGCCTCCCGGCCCCATCTTCTTGGTTCACCTAAGAAATCTTCCACCTGTTCAAGTCGCCGGCTCCAAGGCTGCCATCCACACCAAATCGGTGGCCGCTAGCACTGCGCCCAACAGCCACTGCTCGGCTCCTTGCACCTGCCGCTGCTCGACGGATCCAAGGGGGGCGAGAAGGACAGGGCGTGTGGCAGCTGTGAGGGAAAGAGAAGCAGTTACCATGGGGGCGTGTGGGACAAATCTCTAATGTACCAGGTTAGTCTAGATTACACTCTCGCCGACTCCAATCCTCATCTATTGTCTTGCTGGTTTGCCACTGATCTAGGTATATAAGGATGGCCAGATCTGCAGCTCATGGGTTGAACCCCTGCACTGCAATCCCCCTTGCACTGGCTCCACCTTTCTCTTCCTCTTCCACTTCCTCTTTATCTTCCTCTTCCCCTTCCTCTTCCACTTCCTCTTTTAATTGCCAACCAGTCCGGCCTCCCGGCCCCATCTTCTTGGTTCACCTAAGAAATCTTCCACCTGTTCAAGTCGCCGGCTCCAAGGCTGCCATCCACGCCAAATCGGTGGCCGCTAGCACTGCGCCCAACAGCCACTGCTCGGCTCCTTGCACCTGCCGCTGCTCGACGGATCCGAGGGGGGCGAGAAGGACAGGGCGTGTGGCAGCTGTGAGGGAAAGAGAAGCAGGTTACCATGGGGGCGTGTGGGACAAATCTCTAATGTACCAGGTTAGTCCAGATTACACTCTCGCCGACTCCAATCCTCATCTATTGTCTTGCTGGTTTGCCACTGATCTAGGTATATAAGATGCCATTTCTCATACGTTTGTTGCTTTGTTCATACATGAGTGAATACATCCACTGCTATGGAACCATGTACATAAATTTTTTGCATTCCTCTGAATTCCATTGACTCGAGTGAATGCATGCACCCAAATCTGAACATTATTTTTATTGATTTGCACATACACCTACAAATCTTTATCCTGTTGGATTCATTGAAAACACACAGTTCTTAAGATTCCTGTATATCTCATTTAGACTTGGGGTGGCTACTTCTTATGATTCTCCATGTATCAGTTCCCTCGATGATACAGTTTATTTATTATTGTATTACCTTCAGATCTAATGGTTACAACTTTTATTGTCCTGTGTTTCAAGGTTCAACATAAGCATCTGGTGGATTGGTAAAATATGCCTGAGTTTCTTTTTTGACTTTTCAGGATCCTTGCTTGCTGGTATGCACATCAATTATTAGCCAAAATTTAATACTAAAGTGGGTGAAGTTTCTGCACATGGTTGTTAGTCAGCTGTAAATATTGCAGCATTTCAACCAAGTCTATAGAGGCAAGTAATTTGATTGCCAGGTATATCTACACATGGAATTATAAGTTGGACAGTTTATGTTTATCAACATGTGATCCTCTTTTTTCATAGATGATCGTCTTAACGTGTTCAACACACTGATTAGATTTTCGTCAACTGTTTCAGTATGCTGTTTGTGGCTTTTATGGCTGTCACATTTTGGCCTGACAACAGTTTCCTACATCATTATTGCCTATAGGATTCCTTCGCTTGAATCGTGGTCTCTAGAACTATTCTGCAAGATTTGGTATGTACACTCCCTGTTGGTCTACTACTCAAATCTGAAAATTTTGTATGTCCTTGGTAACAACTTATTCCTCTCACTATTTATATATTTGAACCCACTGATATCTTTATCACTAATGCCATCCTCCTCTTCTTTTCATCATAGCCAAGAATCAACAACATGTGCACCGGGACATTCACAATATATGCTAATGACCACCAAATTTCACCTTCATCCAGTGTTGTAAATCAATAAAATAAATATATGCTAGGATCTGAATTTCAGTCATTTTGGTAGGGCCTCAAAAGCATTAGAGTTTCTCATACAACGGTTGCATGTCATGGAAGCAATCTTAATGACTCTCAGCCCATGAAGCGGCGTGGTTGCAAAGAATGACGGGACTGAACGGCCGATGGCCATCATACAATCTGGTAGGTCTATGCCCAATCCTGCTTCTTCTATCTTTCTTACTTGGATAGAAACTAAAACATTTAAATGTTTCCTTTTGAGAATAAATATAGCGTGGTATATTATTTCTTTCATTATCATTGGTGCATAACTTTATATGACTTCCTTGGTAAGAAACTACTTTGATCCCGCAACAACTGCTCTATTGTTGGATAGATTTGGATTATTCGAACGTCTAGGGAATGCATAATGGCTTAAACAAGAAGGTAAGTAATGAATTTGCGCGGGGTAAATATTCTGGATGTTTAAAGACGTGACATTGTCCAATAACATGTTGAACCCAACTATCATCTTGAGGGTTGTACCAAGATCATGTGGTTTTCACTTTCTCTCATTTACTTATGTTACTAATGCATGTTTCTTCTTTAGTACGAGTATTAATATTGTCAGCCATCATTCCTTGCCTATTAGGAAAACTGGAGAACATATATATGTTGCAAACAATTTGTTCCAAGTCTGCTGAATACACTACCAAGTGAGTTGAACCAAGGATTCCCCTGCTAAATTTGTGGTTGTGCCTCTTTTTCCCTCCTGTACCTATCTACCAATTTTTTTGTTCACTTATCTGACATTTAAAATAGGCCATATAGCCTATAAATAATCATACTGTCAGAGAAAGCTTGGAGCAAGGGAGCTGTCAAGTGCATATTTTTTTGCACGATGTACATAGCTTTTAAGGCTAGCAGAACCTTAAGAAAAAGCTTAAAGCAAGGATGCATGTAGATCTGTCAAGCATGCATGTACATGTAGTGTTTAAGGCTACCAGAACCTTCATATGTCCATTTGTTGTATATAGTTATATCTGATGATATTGTATGAAGATTAGTTGCTCTCTATTGGCCAAATTACGGGTGTAGTTCCACATGTCTGTCAGACATGGAAATCCTATGGGAATTTTTATTGTATAATAATAATAGTTACTAATAATTATTAGTCAGTATTTGGTTTTCATTTGACAGTACTTGCCTTTCATTTGACATGCCTCATGCTTCCACGCTTAGAAAAATAATAAGGTACAAGTTAACCTACTAATGGTGTCCTACACAAATGTCCCGTAGCAACGCGCGGGGTATTATCTAGTTGTCGCAACACAGGCGACACATGACCCAGGAACCCAGTTTGACGAGACGTGTGGCATTGGTGAAGTGTCGCTTCGAGACAAGAGAAATCCCGCGTATCGGAAGCAAACGCTGGTTCGCGATGGTAATCGGTGCGTGATGGGCCATTTGTATGGATGATAATAATGCACAATGGACCATTCTTGACTGCTACCTCTGTAAGTTTTTTGACGGTCAAGAAATTCCTGATTATTACATTTTGTGCGGGGGAATTAGCGAGAACGTGCACGGCTACACGGCATTGGTTAACAAAAAAAAAGGCATCGGTAACGCGGGATGATGCCCCGGCCCGAATGTGCTCGGATCGTTTCATCCGGCCAATCAATCAGCTACCGCGTAGTATGAGGTCCCGTTTGCTCCACGAAATATCGCGGCGATCTCAGATTTGGTTCCCGGTCTTTTCCCCTGTCCCGCGCTGCCGCGTGAATAACAAATGGCCGAAGAAATATAGGACCTTTTTTCCTTTCGAAAATCATCAGGCAACTCACGGCAGCTCGTGGTTTCCAAAAACGGAACAGCCGCGTGGGCCACTTCGACCGGCGTCGTGCCCTCTCGACTCCTGTGCGTTCATGCGCGTTGAGCGAAAACGCCTACTACAAATATCCCTCCGCACCGAGCCCGGAGCGGGATCTGCGAACGGACAAGCTCTCTCTCTCCGCCTCTCAATCAAGTCCACTCGTTTCAAAAAGAAGTCCACCCGTTTCAAACTTCCCCGGCGGCTCCAGGGCCGAGATCAGGGATGGGAGGGTGCTTCTCCGGCGACGTCCGCGGCGGCATGGAGGCCGTCGGCGGGGGCGCGAGGGGGGCGACGGCGGCGGCGGGGCAGGGCCAGGGCCAGGGCGGGCCCAACGAGGCGGTCGACCACTTCTTCCAGGGCCAGGCGCTGCGCCTCTACACCCCTCTCGAGGTACGCTCCCTCGCTCCCCTCCCCTCCACGGGAAACCCTAGCTAGTGTCCAGTCCAGCCCTGCTCGCTAGCCGCGGAGACTTTCCCAGAATGGTATGCTTCGCTGATTCGTGGTCACCATTCGAGCGCGGGTTTTTGGGGTGGGAAGGAATTTGGGGGCCGTCGCGGATCGCGATCGGCTACGGCGACCGGAATTTGGTGGGCTTTCGCTGTCAAATGAGGTGGATTTCGGGTGCCATTGTTTGTTTATTTTCGTAGATGCGCTTCGCTGTCACAGCGTACAGATGTTTCGATTATTGCCACCAAAGACCAGACCTCTCGGCATTGCAATTGTCGCTTTGGTTTTGGTTTGGATGATTGGATCCCACATTTTTTATCTGCAAGCGCGCCTCGCTTTGCGCCAATTTTTTAATGCGCGCAAATTTAGGGGGCTTTTACTCGAGAGTTTGGGTTTGAGGCGGGTTTTGTGAAATGCCAGCGCTCGGCTCTGATTTTTTTTTTTGCATCAACTGCATGCGTGCAATTATATTCGTTACAGTTTTTATTTACAAAATGGCATACGAGTTCTTGGTGACCTGCTTGTGCACAAATAAGATCCTGACGAAAGTGACGAAGTGCTGTTTTTCAGTTTCCGCATGCGGTTCCTCAATTGGTGATCGCATATAATTTGATGGACTGGTCTCTGGAAAACATTTTTTTAATATTGATTAATATTTTTGACGCTGTAGTATTTTCTGGAAGTGGATCAGGAATGATTAAATATACTTTAGGTTGGAGTGGGTGGTGGACACCAATCGTTTGCTTTAAAAATGGAACCATGTTGTGCAGAGAGTCGCACTAACGTTCACACACTGGACGATGAACTTTATGTCCTACATAGTACCAAACAATTTATTTTATTTTATGAAGATTTACTCAATCTATTTCAATTAAAAGAAGTTGTTCAGACAATATAATACCATGTCTTCGAATTCTCAAGGATCTAAGGATGTGCTTGCAGTGAGTTGTGCGCCACCTATGTATCATGATTTGTGACAATGGGTACAAGAAATGTGTGGTCTCTTGTTTCATACTCCCTCCGTTCCAAAATAGATGACTCAACTTTATACTAACTTTAGTGCAAAGTTGGGTCATCTATTTTGGAACGGAGGGAGTAGTTTAGAGTTCATCTGTTAGAATGTTTATAATGTTTCCAATGCATGTTCAAGGATACCATATGCTTGGATATGTTCCAGCCAGCGATAATGTAGAACCAGTTCGGTGTACGTCGGTGCTGCATGCTAATATGTTCTCAACTAGCCAATAGTAAAAATTCGAAAAATAAAATAAACTAGCGGATAGTGGATGTCAATATGATCTGCCTTGATTGACATGTCGCAATCTTCCTGCATTGCAGCTATCCTTTTCAGCTTCCAAGTTGAGAAATATGGATGCTCTTTCTAAGGTAAAAACTACCATCCAGTTCTTCCATGCATTTCGATCTGTACGTATATTTATATTCCCTTTCCTGTAGTGCATCTTACTGTACCCTAACTTAAAAAGTGAAGTTAAACTCTGTTGGAACTGAAGTAGATGCTGCTCAATGTTGGATATCCTTTGGCTTTTTGCTAAAAAATGTCAAGTTTAAAACAAAGAAAACTATATGTTATTATGTATGAACAGGTGCAGAATTGTGATTCTGTATCCACATGCCATTTGTTTACCCTCTTATTGTACTGTTTTCACCTTTTCTAGGGCCAAAATAAGTGTACATGAACAATATTTGAAGTTTTAAATTGGCATTGATTCTCCTTGTAGTTCTATGATCAAAGTTGTGATACATAAGGAAAACAGAAATAAATTTCTATTTTGGCCCTATAAGTTATATGTAAAGAACAACAATGCAAGCTAATATTCAGTTTTAGCCAACAACAAGAAGGCTTACATTTCGAATAGCTGAAACATGAAACCACCATCCCGGAAAGTGGCATGCTCATTTTCAAGATATACTGCTGTCTTTTTCAGTTTATTTTGATATCTGTTTGTACATCAAAGATCATTGCATTGCCAATCTATTCATATTCAATCATTATGTTTGAGTATGTTTCCCTTGCACCAGCTACACTAGAAACATGCATCCTACTGTCAAAATTTTCATTGTAGTGTACAAAATCTTTTACAACAAAGTGTGTAACAGAAAATTATGGTGCTTAATTCTGTTTAGTTGTTTTTCTTGTGTATGTGTATGTATCCTCCTCAGCTATAACTCTGCTTGGTGCAGAGTGATCCTATGTTGGTGGTTTACACAAAAATGGATGGAAGGCTAGAAGAGATCGGCCGCACTGAAGTGATATTGAATTCACTGGAACCATTGTGGATCACAAAAGCTATGATAAATTACCAATTTGAGATTGTGCAACCGCTCGTGTAAGTTTATAAAACTATATACATACTGATTACTTGTAGAAAGCTCATACTTACTGCTACCTCTTTTTGGGCTCATGATAGGTTCAGGATATATGACGTTGACACAAAGTACCATAACACACCACTGAAGGTATATTCTGTGCCCTTAATTCATGTTTTTGCTTCACCCAAATTCAGTTTGAGTACTTAATATCTGTGTAGCCATGCTTCAAATCAAGACATGCTTTCTTGTTTGTATTTCACTGTTCTTTGTTATTTTCTTATGGCTACATTTAGTGTGTCAATTTTCTATAACCTTTCCTGCTAATATAAAATAATAATTTTTTAAAAGAGGTTTGTGGTCAGTACAAGACAAGGCAGTCATGCAGGAGAAAAGGGACAATATGTTAAAACATAGTGAAGGTGCCAAGTAAAGTGGTGAAGAACTTCAGTACAATGTTTTCTACCAAAAAGTACTACAGGATGATGCATGTTTGCTCATCAAAGAGTTAACCCTCCTAAACTAATGGACGCAGTAACTGTGTTAGATATACAGTAGCCAGATTACATGTTTAGGGCCTCATTCTTTTTTCCTCACACATGTAGCATGCTAGCTGTTGTTTTTTTGCTCATTTTTTTCGCCCCTGCATAATGTAACATCGGGTCAAAAGATGGAAGGTATGAAAATTTACATAAATATTGTGCACATACAGTCAATGAGTGCTCAAAACAAGCGGCAGAATTTTCACAGTTGTCAATATTTGGTCAAAATAATCTGGGTGATGAGGTGATGGTAGAGTTGTCTTAACAGTTTCATTGCACAGAAAAATAATTATAAGTTTGCTGTGGGCTATCTTTTACCTTCAGTGACTCACACAAGGCAGCAACATTATAGCCTGCTTAGAATTTGTAGTCTATTACTTCTATATGCAACTATAGAAGCCTGAGTCATTTGTATTATGCAGATGTTGAACTTGGCTCAGCAAGATTTTCTAGGGGAAGCATTCTGCAATTTATCTGAGGTTGTGCAAAATCAGTTATATGATACAGTACAATGCATAATCCAGCTGCAGTATATAATTTCTCTAAATAAATGCAAATGAAGAAGAGAGACACACAAATGCACTCTCCTGATATTTATTTTGCACCCCTTTGCTCTTTTCACAGATAGTCACAAAGTTCAACCATAGCCTGACTTTGAACCTCCGAAATGGTTCTGGACATGCCCTTCAGGGCACAGTGACAGTACATGCCGAAGAAACTGCTTCATCAAGGATGGCAGTTGATATGCAATTCCACTGCCTGAACTTGGATAACAAAGACACGTTCTCCAAAAGTGTATGGATAACTTCCTTGGTAGTTATAAGGTGGCAAATTAATTGCAGTTCTAAATAAATGGTTTTTATTGTGCAGGATCCTTTCTTGAGAGTATCAAGACTGTCAGAAAGTGCTGTTGCCATTCCTATATGTAAAACAGAGGTGATCAAGAACAATTTAAACCCTGTTTGGAGGCCTATAACACTGACATCACAGCAGTACAGTAGCAAGGCAAGTAACATTTTTCTAGTATATGAATTTTTCTGTCGGACTTGTTTAACACATGTGTAATTCAAGGTTAATCTAATTTTTTTCTTCTAATATGTGACTTTATTTCAGGATGACCCACTGCTAGTTGAGTGTTTTGATTTTGATGCCAGCGGCAACCATGAACTTATTGGGTAGGTTGGGTGAGGAAGTATTCTGGCATCTTTTGTCATTGATCCCGATATTAATTGTTTTTTTTATTTTTCTGACAAATAGGGCTCTCCAGACAACTATCGCTCAGCTTGAAAATCTATATAACTCAAAGGCTGGAGCAAATTTTTACAGCCATAAGGGACAAAAGAAGGTTAGATTTCAACTATTTGACACAATAATTAACAAAAAATTACTCCATCTAACCTCTCGACGTAACCAATCTGTGTTCAGTTGAAAGGACAGTTGTTCTTGGATAAGTTCCAGGAAAAAGTTCAACATACTTTCTTGGACTATATTTCCAGCGGGTTTGAGCTCAATTTTATGGTGGCTGTAGATTTTACTGGTTAGTTTTAATTGTGAGCTTCAATGATTTATCTGTAGCTCTGTCAATCATCTGTGGCTTATGTGTGGTTATTATTCCATGTGTTTCCAGCATCAAATGGTGACCCCCGTGTACCACAATCTTTGCACTACATTGACCCCTCTGGCAGACCAAACTCATACCAGCAGGTTGGGAATTTTCTGACGTTGCTAGGATATTCTTTAAACTGAAAGCCTTCTTATTGAACCATTTGATGTACCAGGCAATTCTAGGGGTAAGCGAAGTTCTACAGTTTTATGACAATGATAGACGATTCCCTGCATGGGGTTTTGGTGCAAAGATACCACGAGGATCTGTATCCCACTGTTTCAACTTGAATGCAAGCACCAATGACTGTGAGGTGAGATTAATGCCTGATGAGCTACTGCCAATTTTATTTAATTAGTTTTTGACAATGGATGATATCAAAAAGAAACATTCCCCTATAAACCAACTCTCGGACATTTGTGTATCATAAGACTAAACTTTTTGAGCTATGGGCTTTGTTTGTTTCCTTGTCTTGCTTTTGCAGTAGTATTAACTGAACAACTAATGCTTCACACATGAGAATGTAGTGCTGCAAACCAAATTCTGTTCAGCTGCATCTCCTGCTTTTGGCTTCCTTACAAATGTTAGTGTGCAGATATTAATGACTAAGAAATTAGATTCCTGTTGGACTCATGAATCTCATTAGTTACAAAATAGTGATATGGCTTTATCATACTTCCCTGTCTCATCCTCTTTAATTACTTATATTTAGTAGATGTCACCTATTGGCACGGCAAATATAGTGCTACAAATGATGTGTGGTATTGTTCCTGAAATGTTGCTGAATGTTAGCAAAAAATAAAAGCAGCCTATAGAATACTTGATTGTATTATATTGCTTAGATCAGTTTTTCAGATCTTTTATATTTACCGGCTGATGGCACCTAGATTTCTTAGACCGCAGTTGATGTTTAGAGATTTTTCTGTTCCTATCACAGGTAGTTGGAGTTGAAGGCATCATGTCAGCATACTCTTCTACTCTTTACAGCGTTTCTCTCGCGGGGCCAACCTTGTTTGGGCCAGTGATCAGCAAAGCTGCAGAAATTGCCAGCCATTCTGTGCAATATGGAAACAACAAATATTTTGTCCTGCTCATTATCACGGTATGTAACCATATATATCCAACAGGAATCTGTCATGTGACCTCTGTTCAAAAATTTTACCTGAGCATTGTATGCAGGATGGAGTTATCACTGACCAGCAAGAAACAAAAGATTCTATTGTAAGGGCATCAGATTTGCCGTTGTCGATTCTCATCGTGGGAGTAGGGAATGCTGATTTCACTCAAATGAGGGTAAATCATTTACTGAATATGTGATAAATATTTCATCCCCTGAACATTTTTCTTGCCATCTCGGTCTTGAATGAGCTGCATGCTGTCATGCCTTGGCATCTGGCTATTTCTTAGTAGCTTTAGTTTTGGCCCGGCAGTTTGTCGCTGCACTTGTTAATTGCATCTGTAGTGCCATGCGTCCAACGAAGCCGCAGGCATGCACTTGCACCTACCAGAAAGTTTGCTCTAGTTATCACATGCAGTTTGCCTGATAAACAAAGGCCGCCGGGACCGGAACATGCTGCTCTGTGATCTTTATTTTTGTCACCGCAACACGAAGTAGCAGTAACATCTTATCTGGCAATTTTCTTTGGCTTTGTCAGATCCTGGATGCGGACTTCGGTAAGCGGCTTGAAAGCTCAACAGGCAGGGTTGCAACGCGTGACATAGTCCAGTTCGTCCCCATGAGGGAAGTCCAAGGTCAGCATCGGTTTCGCATTCTGTCACCATCAACTTACTCCAGCTCTTTGCACATAGTACCACCGCTGAAAACAAGCGTGACCGATCGACGACGATTTTTATCAGCAGGTGGGCAGGTCACCGTTGTCCAGAGCCTGCTGGAGGAGCTGCCTGGGCAGTTCCTGGAGTACATGCGCACCCGGGACATCAAGCCGCGACCGCCCCAGCATGCCTCGGCGCCGCCAGCCTACCCCCCTCCTCCCCAGCTGTGAAGGAACCCCGCCGGGCCCGCCACCCCACACAAGCTGGTCTGCGCGTATGTACCAGCTGGCAATTGTATAGATTCTGCCGTCTATCTGTCTGACTAACTCCCGTCGCCTCTGCTCTCCACATCCTACGTTAGGTACTGAACCCCGTAGATAACTTTTCCGCCCAGGTTTAGAACGTCGCTGCAAACACTACGTATGAAAATTGAAAAATGAGATAGCTCCTAGTGATTTTTCTCGCTGAACTGCTGCTATGTTGGCCACTTTGTCACCGACAAGGAGTTATCTCCTAGGCGACCCATCTTGTTATTGTGTACATTTGCTTAAGGTTTTGCTTATCGTTGTTATCATCTATGGTATGCAATTCATGGGTCGGCAATCAATGGTCGCCTGTTGGCTGTTGCTGTAGAAGATGAAGGAAAAAAATTCCAGGAGGCTTAGTATCACATTTGTTAAGCAGAGACATGTATAATGTATCCAAGACTCGTTTCTTTTGTCTGATGATATTCTATCTTTTCCTTGGTGGAACAAGAAATCATTTTATTCAATGAAATTCCTCTTGGTCTCAGGGAGAGATATAAGGCCGGTTTTACTTTTTCTCCTAAAATACCATTTGTCCATGAAATCTTGCATGCTCGTAGCACACTCGATCAATTCTGGAGTCAATAATCCTTTCTTAAGGTTAGTACTGTCATCTATGTCATGCAATTTTTTCAATGGGTTGGCATTGGGTATCCAGTAGTCGCATGTGGCTGGAGACAATGAAGGAGTGAAATTTGTCTGACTGCGAATAAATTTGTCGACTTAACTCAACATTTTAAAAACCTCTCTCCTTTCCTTAGTGATGAAACAAAAACCAATTTTATGCAACAAAGCTCTTGGTTTCTGGTAGGGCCGGGCGGAGATGATAACGCGGGAAATGAGCCGTGCCGTCGTATCCTAACGTGGGCGGAGGTCCAACGATCTCGCTATTTCTCTAAGACAACAAAAGAGCACACAACTGCGATAAAAGTGATTGCTTCCGAGAAAGAAAAAAAAACAGAGTGGGCTAATTAATCATAGTATAATTAATTAAGCGGGTGCTGCAGAACGGAATGTGGCAGCATCAAATCGGTGGTGGTGGTGGTTATGAGTTGACCGTGCCTGCTATGGCTAGCACTAGTTGCTGGCCAACCGGCATGGCATGGCATGCGGCATGTGGCCGCACTGGACGCCAGCCTAGCGCTGGCGGGCACATGCTGGTACTCCGCAGTCCGGAACAATTACCGGTGAGCCCGCGAGGCGCCAGCCGATCCATGCCCGCCCGCCGCCCTGTCTTTGTCCCGCCGCGCCCGCCGCGCCCGCCGGAGTAGTATATCTCTCTCTCTCCCCCTCCCCCTTCCTTCGTTTGGCCCTTTCCCGACAACTGGAATGCGCTGGCCTCCTCCGTGCGATTAGTGCCTTGTCTCTCTCTCTCTCTCTCTCTCTCTCTCTCTCTCTCTCTCTCTCCCGCCCGCGCCAAGTTAAGCTCGATTATTATCGCAGAGGGTTGAAAGAATTCCAGTTTCAGTGTGCAGTATTGTACTCGGACTTTCTTTCTGCCATGGAAATGCCTGCTTTTATATACTACTGCCTATGCATTGAACTGCAAAAAAACGTCTTATATTTTGGTACAGAGGAGTACATGCTGTTAGTCGAATTCACGCTTTCGCAGGCACGAGAACGAAAGCTTGGATCGAAGCGAGAGTGACGTGCTGGAACATCCTCTATGCCAGCGGCGAAACAGATTTAACAAACTGTAGCTCTTCTTCTTCCTCTTCTATGACAGTAATGCCCAGGAACATTTCAGGCAACTCCGCACCCTGCTAGACATCACTGTCTTTTCCTTTTCTCAACACATGCCAAAGCGACCCACAAAATGATCATTCTGATTGACAGGCACAGCATCACCATGCATATGTCGCTTTTCTCTTTCTTTTCTCGGTTGATTGATGAAAGAGAAGGTTCCCCTCTCTCACTTTTCTTTTCCTTTTGCAATTTTACTATGCTTCCGAGAAGATCTTCTTCCTTTCTTGTACTAGTATTATTATTATCATCAGAACAAATATGGATATTAGTATTTCTGTAGAATAGTCATCTGCTAATAACGTAGGAGTATCTTCAATTTGCACCACACATTGACCTTTCACCGGGCAACTGACCCAGCACCTGCGGGGAGTGCTCGGCAAGATTGGTGCGCCTAGCGATTTGTTCTTTTCCCCTGAATACACCCGACACCATTTCATGTGCAGCTGCCATTTTTATCAGATGCATCACGAATTCCCTTTCTCGAAAAAAAGAGATGGATTAAGAAGAAAAGAGAGGGTGACATGCCAGCTCCCCCGTAGGAGGACTGAGAGGGATAGTTCCAATTGGCGCGCTTCTGCCTTTCAGTAGCCTGCCTGTCCTTGTCCATGCCTCCATTCTCATTGCATTGCATGGTTGGTGAATTACTTTCACTGCCACTTCAAGCAAGCAAAAAACATGGGGACGATCGTTAGAGGAAAAGATCCAAAGCCCCCCAAAATGCATGTACGAGCACGTACCCCCTCCGTCCACAAATATAAAATATTTCAACCTTCTTTTGATTCGGGCATATAAAAACATATTTTAATGTATTTGTTCACTCATTTTAATTCATATGTAGTTCATATTAAAATATCCAAAATATTATATATTTCTGAATGGAGGGAGTAACATTTTAACAACTAGCTGGGAGTGGAGTGGTTGTCACTACAATTTGTTAGTCATTTACCTTTCATTCTTTCGCAAAATTTGTCAAAAATTATGTTGACATAATATTGATGCAAACTTGTCAAAATTTGTGATGTGTAAATATTTATGTTGATATAAAGGTAAAAAGATTTTTTTTCAAAATTTGTCAAAAAGTCTTTTTTTTCTGTCGGGATTTTGACAAGTTTGCAAGTATGGTGATGTATAAAATTTGTCAAAAAATGTGATGTATAAATATTGTTGTACGTGGCAATCCACACTCTTTTTTCTGTCGGGATTTTGACAAGTTTGCAAGTATCACATCGATTGAGCTTGAAGGTTTTTCTCGAATTTTTTGTAAATGCGAAAGAACGCCGGAATTTTACACGAGCTGACTTTGCTTGAACTTACCGAGCGGTTGCCGCTCAGTCGGCACACATAAATCCTCTTGACTTTGCTTAAATTTTAAACTAGTAGCATAACAAACACCATTTTTTTAAATTAAAAACAGCTTAATTAGATGCACATTAACCGTCTCTCATAGACAAGGAAAACACCATCATTAAAATTTCAAAAAGAAAAACGAGAGCATGCAAGCAAAACCGTTGGGACAAAAGAAGGGGGGAAGATGAGGGGGAAAAAAGAGGGAGGGAGGGAGGGAGGTGGGAATCACACCACCTTGTCTTCCCTGTCCCTCACTGCCAGTCTGCCACCATACCATATCCATTGCTCCCTCCCCCCTCTCTCCTGTCCTAATTCACTACGCCGCTATTTATTTTACTATTAATTGCCCCGACTCCGTCCCCGTCCGCGTCCCCGCCTCCTCCGCCGTCGCCACCCCAAATTCCCACGCAAACCCTAAGCCAGCCAGCCAGCTAGCTCGGCAGCCCAGCCCAGCCCAGCCCAGCCCAATGGCGGAGGACGCCGGCGACAGGGACCAGCAGCAGCAGCAGCACGCCGCGGCCGCGGGGCCCGGAGCAGGGCACGCCTGCGGGGAGGACGGCGGCGGCAGGGACGAGAGCTCCGTCAAGCTCTTCGTCGGCCAGGTGCCCAAGCTCATGACGGAGGCCGAGCTGGCCGCCATGTTCCGCGACGTCGCCGTCGTCGACGAGGTCACCGTCATCCGCGACAAGGCCACCAAGGCGTCCCGAGGTCCGGATCCGTACGCCCCCGCCCCGCCGGATTTCCCCCCCTTGCAATGCCGTTCCCTGCGTGCTTTGCCGCTCTGTTTGTTTCCCTGGGTCGGGATCTGGGCGCGGTTACCGTTTGCTTGCGGCTTTTCCTGCTCCTCCCGCCCGCGGCGGTTCCGCTGTGCTCTCTGTCTGTGCTCTGCTGGTGGCTGGCAATGCCGCCCGGCCATTTGAGCTGCCTGATTTCTGCTTCTTCCGGCTGAAAGTTCTCGCGCTCTGCTGGGAATTGGGCTTCTTCCGTGCCGATTTAGGCGCAATTCTCGCTGCCCGTGGGGAATTTTGTGCAAGGGGAGGGCTGCGTTGAATTGCTAGCTTCTGCTATGGTGTGAACTCCCTGCGGAGAAAAGTCAAAACGTTTGCCCAAGTCTGCTTTATCCCGCGTTTTTCATTTGGATGTTCTCAACTTCTCATCTCTTGTGTAGGAGCTCCGAGCTGCATCAGATTCTCTGCTCCTCGGCCGCTCGAGCTCGGATTTTGTGCTGAATCAGTGGGGTTTTACCCATGCCAGTAAAAAATGTTGGAATTTAGTGTTGCTCGCAAGCATTGGGTCTGAACTCCGAATTTCATTTTTTCTGGTGTCGGATTGGTAAATTTTCTTCTCTGGAGAACTTTGTTGCTTCTCGGGTGCGTGCGTGCGTGCGTGTGTGTTTTTCGATCATGGGATGTGGAATTAAACGTTTGGTCATGGCTAAATTTTTAGATGGACTTGAGCTCGAATTTAAGCTGGCAGATTGGACCACAGATATAAGCTGTCCTTGTTAGTACATAAATTCATTTCAACCAATAGCTGGACGAAGGTGTGTCTTCTCTGTACGTGCGATAGGCTGGAATTTAGGACCAGTGGAATTGTAATGTGTTTGTTGCCGTTTCGGTGGATTTCAGAATTCCGTTGGTCCCATCAAGGAATTTACCTTCGCGTGGTATTTCGAGGTTTTGCTCTGGATTTTTTTTGGGCTATTTTACCTTACATTTCCCTACTACGAGATCATGATTCAAGATTATGAAATCTGATGGTAACTATTTAGAACTTGTCCTAGGAGAGTACTTCCCTATACCATGGGGAATCAGTGCTTCTTCGATTTGATTGGTTTGAATTATATCTGTTCTTGTTAGTAGGGATTGATTGTTTTGCATTTGTTCTCCCAGGAGTAGTTACATGTGAACGTCATAAGATGTTTTGCTGCATATGCAAATTCACAATCCTGTTTGCGACAAACTTCGATATTACACTGGTGTTTTCATATGAGAGTCTTTTGTTGGTATTGGTGTCCCAGTAGGTTTTTAGTTGTATTTTGTGTTCTGTTTTTGCTCGACTGTAGTCTCTCCTCATGATGTTTTAGTTTGATCTTGATATACAGTATGTTGTACATTGCAGGCTGCTGCTTCCTGATCTGCCCATCAAGGGAGGAGGCTGACAAGGCAGTGAATGCATTTCACAACAAACGCACGCTTCCTGGGGTATGCAGACACAACCCTTCTTGTTTCACATGTATCTGCCTGGGTAACTCGGGTATAATTTAACCAACTGATGCATCTAAAGGGTTCTTTCTGGATCTGTTGTTGTTGGGAGCTCTTGAATGTTGGGTATTCTTGGCAGTGGATGAACCAGGAATGCAGTACATGTCTATGCTGGTCTAGTTAGGGTTAAGTCTTAAGTGAATACTTAGTGGGAGATTCCCAGGAAGTTGGTTCATTATTGGTGATCTGTAAAGTTTTTTTCTGACTGACCATTGTCGCTATATTTGCATTTAAGATAACCATTTTGAGTTTGCCTATTTGGCCCAAATGATCCTGCGTATAGACTATGATGTAGAAGAATGATTTGTCTGACTTACATTCAAGATTTTGGTTAACTGATGAATTACTGTCAACAAAATCGTCCATGCCCACACTTGACCAACTGATGGATTGTTAGTACAGTTAATCTAACTTATTAATTTGGCACTTTCTTTTAGTTTGTTCTTAGAAAAAAGTTGCTCCAGGTGTGTCCTTAATCTGGTCAAGGCAAACTGTGTTAATGTCTATGTGGAATGCATGTCATCATCCATTATGCTAGCCGTAGACACAGTACAGTAGTGCAGACAAAAGTGTTTCAAATATTTTATGAATCACTTCAGTTATTATTACTGCTCCAAATTGCTCTGTTGGCACCCCTAGAATATGAAGGATGTTACATTGTTGTACATGACTGGTATCAAGTGGATTTCTGTCAGACTTATCTTTTCTTGTAGAATTGATGTAGCTGATCAGATCTAAAACCTTGTAGCCAGGAATCTTTGATATGTCGATTTTGGATAAATTCAGAAAGCAGGTGCCTAAGCTTGGCTAAGAGTGATGCACCAGCGGTCCCAATTATGATATTTTAGACCATGTTGGCTGGTAGATATGGAAAGGGCAGTCCAATGGCTTAGTAGTAGTTCTTTTGGTGATCACAGGTTTTCTTTTGGCCAGCACGAAAAGCGAAATGACCAAAGGGATTGGGGCTGTTTTGGCACCAAGCCTTTTTGAGGTTATATGAACGTGAATAAAATGTCTATATCTACTTCAGAAAGATGTGACACATCCTTATCATGATCAATGAGCATAACCAACATCTTCTTTGCATATTCACCGAACATCAATACAATTTTGCAAGGGCTGCTGTTACTTCTCTCTGAATGTCATTAACATTTTTTCCCATTTTGTCTGTGTTTGGAACCAGGCCCCAAGTCCATTGCAAGTAAAATATGCCGATGGAGAGTTGGAAAGGCTGGGTATGAGGCTCTCTAAAATTATTTCATTCACAAGCAAACTTGTGTATCAATTATTGATCGAAGTTTGTTTTGTTTCTCATTGTGCTGACATGTCTTCACCGATACTTCCAGAGCACAAACTTTTCATCGGAATGCTCCCCAAAAATGTAACAGATGCTGAAATGACTGATTTATTTTCACAATATGGAAATATCAAAGATTTGCAGATTTTGAGAGGTTCACAACAGACGAGCAAAGGTAAAAATTTCTTGTGGGACCAGTTGATTTTCTTATGACTTCAAATGAACATTACTTTTCTTCTACACTTGCTTGCACATTTAGCTGCTTACCAACTGTGGGTGTTGCAGCCGGCTGTGCCTTTCTGAAGTATGAAACAAAAGACCAGGCTGTGGCAGCTATCGAAGCTTTAAATGGGAAGCACAAAATAGAGGTTTGTGAAAACATGAGGACTCAAAGCAATTGCAGTTCTCTTTAGCCAAATTCAAAATCACTTGCAGTGCATAAAGAAAGTGAGGGAAGACGAAGGTTTTAATACATGCAGCAAAATTTTAGTATATCCAGATCAAATAACCATTGTTGAGTGCAGAAATTGCTTCGCCCACATGTGTGGTGGATTCTGCTGACCTATTTGATCTGAACATTCTTGATCTCTCATACAAGTAATGGCACCAGGCTTACAAAAACAGGAATTATCCAGTTTGTTTGCTACATTTTGAGTTAAAAAAACAAAATATAATGGTTGGAAATTGGAATCTTGGACAATATTATGCACATTTGTATTAGTTATTTCCCTTTCTTCTGCAACTTCATGATTGGTAAATATACCCTGACATGCCTTGATCTTTTTTCTCAGGGTTCAAGTGTACCTTTGGTTGTAAAATGGGCTGACACAGAAAAAGAAAGGCAGGCTCGAAAAGCACAAAAGGCTCAATTTCCGCCGTCTAATATGTCAAATGCAAATGCCATGCAACAGAGTTCATTATTTGGTGCCTTACAGATGGGATATGTGCCTCCATATAACGGATTTGGCTACCAGGTGAATTTATGATACTGAAACCTTGAGCTTATTGTGCCCATACAATAAAAGGCTATTCCTATAATCTTGAGCTTATTCTTAGAATAGATTTTCAGTTTGCTGAAAGAAATGACTGTTCAAGAGCATGTTTTGAGGAAAGTGGAAATGTTTGTTTCCACCTTTCGCTATTCATGTTGTTCTATGTCTATAACCTTTGTATAGTTGTTGCACATGTACTGTTGCAACCAACCAAACAGAAAAGGCATTGTTTTGAACTGCTGCGATTTCCTATCTTTCTTAAAAAAATAGAATAGGAGGTTGAAACCCCCGGCCTCTGCATCATTGTGATGCACATAGCCATCTTTATTAAAGTTGATGTAAGGCAACAAAGCCAAAACATCAACAGATAGAGTACCAAACATGGAAAACTACATTAGAACCATTACAAGATATAATTTTAACACCAATGACCTATCTTTCTTAATGTGCTAGTAGTGTTAAGCAAGGTCCAAAATGGCTTGAATCAATGGCATGTTAATGCTCTATGACCTTTGATTAGTGCCCACCACACTAGCCCTGAATATGATACGCCTTGTGTTGTGGTATATAACTCTCAGTTATTGATATGTGCAGCCACAAGGAACCTATGGGCTTATGCAGTACCCTTTATCTCCAATGCAAAATCAAGCAGGCTTCCAGAATATGGTTCAGCCTGTCAATCAAGGAAGCTCAATACGGGGCGTTAATTCTGAACTATCCCCTAATTCAGTTGCAAGGTCATTCAATTCAATGCAGTTGGGCAGCCCTTATCCAGCTGGGCCTGGTATGCAGTATCCTGGGTCATATCCTGGTGGTGGCATCAATAGTCGTCCTTACATGAATTCTCTTAATTCAGTTAAAGTTCCGAATGCAAATGCTACATCTCCCACATCTTCAAGTACCAGCAGCAACACTGGTCCTCAGCTAGAGGGTTTGTCTCCTTTAATATAGTCATTCCATTTTTTATTTCTTCTCAGGTATGTTTTACAGATGATGTGTTTCATGTGCACAGGTCCTCCTGGAGCTAACTTGTTTATCTATCACATCCCGCAAGAATTCGGCGACCAAGATCTAGCAAATGCATTTCAGAGTTTTGGTAGAGTATTGAGTGCCAAAGTGTTTGTAGACAAAACGACCGGTGCTAGTAAATGCTTTGGTAACTAATTCTTCCTTCTAGCTGGATTTCTTAGGACTGGCATCATACCATCATGATTTTTGTTAATTCGTTCCTGGCTGGATGCAGGTTTTGTAAGCTACGATTCTCCTGCTCCTGCGCAGGCAGCCATAAGTATGATGAATGGGTTCCAATTAGGTGGTAAAAAGCTGAAAGTACAACTCAAGAGAGACAACAGCAAGCACAATAAACTTTATTGACAGCGCCCAGTCGATACCCTCCAACACGATCAGGAAAAACCGGTACATATGTGTCGCACAATTGATCGTTCGTCCCATTGTTTCTTCTGGCCACCACCATGTGTCGTCTTCGGTGGGGGCTTGTGTATCTTGGCTCAATTCAATTCAACATTCTTGAAAACTGCTAAAGTGTGTATTTCGTCGCAGCATAGTTGTAGCATCTGTACCATCAGATTCAGACCCATTGTACATCAGACATTGATTCATTCAATTGCTCCCTTTTTTCTACTGAATTCCGCTTGTTTTCCTTCAGTTTTGACGTGCCCTAGTGTCTTGATGAATTTTGTGTGTGAATAGCCCTTTTCGTATACTGTATGGGATGGAGTGGCTTCTTGAAGTCTCATGGGCCTGCCTTTAGGATGAGCTGAGCGTAGCTATTACTACATCAACAACATATTACTACTAGGCTAAATTAGCTCGATTGTGAGGAGTAGATCGTAACATGTTACTACTAGGCTAAATTAGCTCGATTGCAAGGAGTAGGGCGTTTTGGAGGACGGGCTCCATGGAGCCTGTTATTTTAATTCAAAATTTTAACTTTCAGTTTCAAAATTTCTGAAAAGAAACATACACGTTTACGAGGGTGTAATGTACATATGTGTGTAAAATTTGATGATGAAATACCTTGAATTGTGAGCTGAACAAAAATCGTGGACTTCATGTGCTAAGAAGGCACAAAGTTTTTCCTTTTCTGTAGCTCTCATTTTAATGTATTTCAACATGAAACTTTATACATGTGTACATTATGTGTTTGGTATATGTGAATTTTTTCAGAATCTTTTGAAACATAAAAGTATGATATATATTTTTAAAGTCGCCCTACATGGAGCTCAAGCTCCATTTAGCATTTTCAGGCTGCTGAGTCATTTACTTCCAGTCGACTTTAAAATGGCTGTTCTGAACCACTCAGTCACAACTGCAGCTCCATGGACACAGTTTCACAAAGTTGGTGCTTCACCTGAAATGAAGCTCACAATCACGCTGCTCTGCATCGACCATATGCTATTGCCGACCACGTGAAAGAAAGAAAAAAAAACGCATTTTCAGACACAAATTTCCTAGATCCCAAGTGAAATTTGGAAACATGCTCAGGTGAATCCCAGCCAGCCAAAAATGGCTTGCCTTGAAATCCCTGCAACTGCCATCAGGGGTTTGAAACCCTGGTTTGTCAGAATGATCATGTAGGATGTCAAATTCAAGGCGCAATGTGTCATCAAAACACATCATCACGCCTTCTGATGCTCAGGTTTACTATTCAGGAGAATCATTGAGCATCCATCGGTCCATGCAAAATTCAAACCCCTGAGAATTTGAACCGGAGGCAACCGCTACACGCGGACAACAAACAGTATAAACTTTTATACTGGATTCCATCATCTTTTGTTCACCACTGCACAGCAAGACTGGGCAAAACATGTGCAACGACACTGAAGGGCCCGCCGCCTCTGGCTTTGACCACTATACACAGAGATGCCCAGTTGCCTGCCTTATACCCCAACACCAGTATTTACATGCTATAACAAACACCCCCTGCTCATAGGGTGCACAGTTTTTCACGCCTAATGCGACCTCCTGAAAACAGCATGCTAGCTCTTGAAGGCTTTTTTTTATTTTGGACTGCCTTCAGCATGCTACCTTAGCTCTGTCATGGTAGACCAGCCAGCAAACACAATAGCATCGCAAGTGCCCATTGACAGGAATGCCTTCGGGTGGCAAATGCTGTAATAACAAAACAGCGGATGGTAAGTTGCAGGAGAGGATATGCTGCTAATTTACATGACAGGTAGGTATCAGGATGTATAATTGGATAGTCTACACGTGACAACACAGATAACAGGATGAAAATTTTCCTAGCATGAATAAAAAATATTGAAACAGCGAACAAAGATGATACTAAGCATGTCTTTTTGTAAGGATTCCTTGAGACATGCATTAAGCTATTAGCTAGTCTCATCAGTATCACCGACATAGCAGTGCAGTTTAGATGGACTCGTTTAGCATCACAAATTCACAGTACACCCAATCATTTTAGTAAATCACTCAAATTGCAGTGACAAGCACGATAACTGATCGCTGAGGTCTGCATGGAATAAAACTGCTATTCTGTACATAGAACAATCTACCAACTCCAAGCCTTGATAAATGTTGGTTGATATTAGCAATGTCTGGCAGCTGTGGAAATGAGAAAAGATAGAAAAGACTCACATGTGTTGGGAGCAGGGGCCACAGCTGGCACTTGAGCAGGATGATGTGCATGAGCGAGAGACACTGTATGCAGCGGGGGCTTCACATTTGCTGGAGATGGAGCAGGGGAACTATGGTGCCTGTTGGGAATATTTGTAGAGTGACGAGCAGAAGGTGATGGACTGACAGAAGATGGTGACACTGCATGAGGCATGGTGGGAGGGGAAGCATAATGATGATTCCTAACTACTGGCTCAGCCGCTGGGGCCACAGGAGCCTTATTTTTTGGCTTATTGGTGTATCCATATGAATAACCAGATGGGGATGGAGATCTATATTTGGGCTGTTCCACAGGAGGATGTACAGGTGCAGGAGATGGAGGCAAATGCCTAATTACTTCATGACTACGGTGGTGGCTATGGTGGTGGTGATGGTGGTGGTGGTGGTGGTGGTGGTGGTGATGATGATGGTGGTGGTGATGGCGATGATCTTCATGAGTCATGGGTGCGGGGCTTGGTGCATCACTATCACTCCCGCTGTGCAAAGAATGCCGCAGATACGACGAAAGACTTATCTGCTTTACTTTGCCAAATACAGTGTGATTTAGTCCCAAGTTTCCTGAAGATGAATTAGCAATCGTTTGTGCCAACTGCTTCATTCTTGGAGGGGAAGGCTGGTGATTCCCAACTTCTAGAATAATGGAGGACCGAACAACTGTTGGAGGAGCAACCGTTGAACCTTCCAAATTTGTCAATTTGATATAGAGGATCTGCAAAGCATGTGAACAGGGGATCAACTAAAAAAGAAAAGCAACATATAATATTCACTTCACATATTATGACCTTGGAAAATTATGCTTCCCCGTCCAACATTTTGGAACGTTCAACAAAATAAGAGTCTTAGGGCAAGTATGGAGTTCCAAGTTACGATCTCTACCCATACTGTCGTACTGCTATTGAGTATTGATTGCTGTGTTAGATCATTTATATTGCATATACTCCCTCCGTCCACGAATAAGTGTACATCTAGCTTTTGTCTTAAGTCAAAGTTTTAAAACTTTGACCACCTTTCTAGGAAAAAGTAAAAGCATTTATGGCACCAAATTAGTATCACTAGATTCGTCTTGAAATGTACTTTGATAATATAGCAATTTTATGTCATATATGTTACTACTATTTTCTATAAAGTTAGTCAAAATTTAAAACTTTGACTTAGAACAAAAGCTAGATGTACACTTATTCGCGGACGGAGGGAGTAAGTATGTTCTTTTCGTTCTTAATATTTAACTCTACAAAAATAGGAAAATGGAAAGGAAAAAAAATCCCATATGTGTTTCTTGCATGTTCGCCCATACGGCCATACATGTATACAAAAACAAAATATTCCTGGTGTACTTTGTCCCTAGCAGAGAAACTACTCAGAGGACATGGAGTTCAGGTACATGAGTATAAAATGAATTTTATGTGGTCATGTACATGGTTGTTCTGCTTTTGCATACAAATGCGGACGCAGGAATCGAACCCAAGACAAATAACAAGAAGCAAGCATTCCTTTCAAAAAAAAGAAAAAAACCAAGCATCCAACCTTTCAGATTTGGTTCTACAGCAATTTGGTGGTGACAAGTGTGTAAAACTAAACTAACATGACATGGTAGTTATTGCTAGAATGGAAAATATTAAATAGAACTCAACCAGATGCTAGCACCAACCTCATTGGTATCGAGAAGTAGTCCTGCCCTCATTTGGTCTTTCAACTCATTTGTTTTATCCTGTACCTTGTCGATTGGGAAATTCAGAGTGAAGTTGAAAGATGCATAAGGCTTCTGCACAAGAAAAGCAGCTTGCGGAGGGATAATGGTTATTCCTCCAGGGAACTTAAGCACCTCGAAGAATGATGAGTTCCCAAACAGCAACTCTGTCAATTGGAGTGTTGACTGCTGTACAACCAAGGACATGAAATGAGACCTAAGAATGCTCAACCATGTTGATGACATAGTTGAGTATTTTGGATAAGGCACAACGCTGAAGATGACATTTGTCCAGTTTGATGCACCTGATGGTTGTAGAAAATTTACAGCAACCTGTACAATCATTTAGGAATCAGGAATTACGTTGACAGATTGTGGGGCACACTGTACATGACAGGAAGAAGATTCGCAAAAAAAAACATGAAGTAAATAAATAAGGTGCAGCATTTCTGCCTTACAGTAGAGTTAGGGATGCCAATTTCCTCATAGATGTCAAACTCAAGCTTAGGTATACTTTCATTCAACTCTGAAACCGTCTTTTGTAGCACAAAGCTTGCCACTATATCAGCTGCAAAAAGAGGAGTACTTCAATTGCCAAATATTCTCAATAATGTCATGCTGAAATATTTATTTTAAAGCTCAACAGAAAAGATCACAACACACTAGTTCTCGAGAAGTCAAAATGGGAATCATTAGTGAAGTAAACAAGTAAAAGAGACAGACATTACCTCAACTGAGCGGACATGAGTATTAAACTATTAATGATTGTTAAAGGTCATGGGCATGTTTGGTTGCCATCCACACTTTGCCACACTTCTGTGCCACAAGTGTGGCAAACTGTGGCAAGCGTTTGGTTACAGCCACAACTGTGGCACTCCGCACTTTTTTAGTCACATACCTCACTTGCCATAGACTCGGTTGCTAGCCAACTTTTGCCATAAGTGTGGCGACCAATTTGGCCACCACAAAAACTGTGGCATGCCACACTTGTGGCACAAAAGTGTGACTAAATGTGGAGGCCAACCAAACATGCCCCATATTTGTAAATAAGATTCAAGGCATTTTTTCTCCTAGCCGCATCATGTGGATGCAAATGTAGAAGGACCATGTTCCATTTTTTCTACTTTTGTGTGATCAAAGCTACTTAGACAGGTTTCACACAATATCTAGTATCATAACTAAGACCTTGCTATTTGTTGGATGCCCTAGGTGTTCGTTTCATTTATAAATTGGCATTCTTAAAACTGATAACACCCTTTCTTGCATATAGGAACCCAATTATTTCAATGTTTCAATCTATTTCCCTGATTCCCTGAAAGATTAGAGCTCACTGTAGACAAAATTATGCATACACTGAACTAGCGAACTCACACTTCCGTGCATTGACCATACTCTCCTCAAAGGTTCTTTACATCAAAATTATATCTCCAAGAGCTGACATAATCACTTCCATCAGTTCAATATAGCTACCACCATTCCGTATATGAAAAGAAAATTATTTCTAACATCAACTTCTAATGTCACCATTTTATAAACTTTTGCCTTTTCTATCGCGGCAGTTTTTGTTAAGGCATGGAAACTTCAGGCATCACTATTTTATAAGTAATCTTTTTTCCAGGGAAGCACTTTTTGTCGAGTCTTCTAACGTCACCATTACGTAAAGTATTGACTCTTCTACCACGGCAAGTTTTGTTGGGACCTCATGACATAACCCGTCATTAAACTGTTGTCTCTTCTTGCACAATTTTTTTATTTGGACTTTATAACATCACCATTGAAAAAGGAGTTCCTTATCTATCGCAGCTTTTTGTCGTGAACATGTCTATTCGGCAAAGCATTGACGTTTTCACGGCAACTTTTGTCATGATCTTGGAAGTCTAACGTTATCTATTGATCTAATCTATCCAAAAGGTGCCTTTCTTTTATGGCAATTTTTGTCGGGATATTATCTCACCGGCCCATGAAACGTTGCCGTTTCTTAAACTGAAAATCGTGTCAGGATGTCATAACATCAATACATAACTATTCGGTAAAATCTTGTATTTCTATGCAGTTGCCATGATCTTCTAATGTGACCTTTCAATAATTTTTTGGCAAGAACTAAGATCTATAAAACGATGTTTTCATGAACAAATACCATAGATAGCCAACAAGGCCCATTTTTAGTTCTCCTACCGCCAGCTCAAGCATATATCTATACCCAGATCTTCAATACACAAAAACTCCCACTGCGGCATGTACTAAGAAAATGGATTTATTCTTTTCGTCCACCATAGTTCTAGAGACAATACAATAAGAGAATACACCACAACTGATTTTAAACCTTTGTTAGCTAACATTAATAACTAAATGCACGCATCGTTCACACATTGAGCTCCACAGTAACTAAGAAAAAAAAATCACAAATCTGCACCAGAAACTCCCCTAGAAGCGCCACCAAGAGCACCCTAAAAAAATTGTTTGCTATCCAGATAGGGAAAAAAAAACTGAGTGAACACAATGTGGCAACTCAGCGGCCATCCAGGCTGGCCGAAATTGGCACAAAGAAGATTTGGTGGTTTGGCCGACATTTCCTATCATGTTTACCAGCAAGATAGCACCTAGATAACTGTGTTATACCGTATGTGTCCGAATTTGGGCTGGCAGAAGCTAATAAAAACATGTATTGGAGAAAAAAGGAAACAGATAAAAGAACTACCAGATGCAAGTATTTTGGTTCATATTTACTCTCAGAGGCGCAAAACTATGCTTGAATCACCCGCGAATCTCCAAAGTCTAGTCGCTGATTTAGTCACCACTCGTGGCGTTGGCGTCCACACAACGAGATCGATTTAAAAACTAAGCAATTTAAAAACTGAAGGTGGCCGAGATCTCGCAATGCGAGCTGACCTGCGAGCGCGTCCCCCGGGGGATCCGGCGGCCCAGCTCGGCGGCTGCGGTGGCGCCCGGCGAAGGGCGGCAGCCAGAACAGGGCGGAGAGGACCACGGCGGCGCCGAGAAGGAGCGCGGCCACGCATTGCGGACGCACGGACCGGCGGCATCCGCTGCAGCTTCTTCCTCTTCTTCTTCCTTCTCCCCCTACCTCCGCCGCCGCCCCCGGCGGCTGCTGCTCCCGCTGCCCCCCGGCCGCCTTTCCCATGGCGCGCGCCCTCACGCATCACCGCCCGCCACCATTGCCGCCGGGTGGAGCAGAGCAGGGGCGGGGACGGGACCCACGTGAGGCTCGCTAGGGTTTGGGCTTGTGGCGTCGCCGCGTATGCTACACAGCACAGCAGAGCAGTGCGGCGCGCACGGGTGAGGACTGAGGAGGTGGGGTGGTGGTGGGGTGGAAATGGTGGGAGAGAGAGGGGGGGCTGCGTGCGCGTGCGTGCGAGGACAAGGGGTGATGGCCTGGCCGCTGCATTTATTGCGCAAGTCTGCTGACAGCGTAAATGATTTTAGCTTGTCACTATTAGTGATAAATAAAATCCTTATATGTTTTTCTTAAATAAAATTACAAATTTAAGAAAAACGTTTCTAACCCATCGGTTGATGATGCCACAAGTGTCGTCCGTCCTTGCCACGCGTCCTCGTGCATCCTCCACGTAGCACGCGCCGAATTATCCACGAACCACCTTCATTCCTAGGAGAATATCCGGTGCTACCGAGGGCCACGTGCTACCGTGATACGGACTCATGACCCTCGGATTCTTAGATCAGATGGCTCCCAAGAACTCTGCAACATTTGCAAAAAAAACATTTTAGGTGTTCGAAAATTGAACATAGATCCAGCAGATACAACAACTTCCAGATGTCGTTCGATCTGAGAATATGATGGCCCAGGAGCCCGTATCACAGTAGCACCTGGCCCTCGGTAGCACCAAACATTCTCCTCTTCACTCCCTTTCCCTCATCTATCACGATCAGGCTCCTTTTTTACGATTCACGCGCCACAAGCTTTTGGCCGCCATGCGCAACCAGGGAATATCACCACGACTGCAAGCCGTCGTCGCTATTCTAATGTTGCAAGTACTTCCCTGCATCGCTGGCGTGCTCCCCTTTCTTCTCATTATCCCTTCCACACCTAGTCAGTGGAGCTCACCATGCCACTACTATGAGGGACGACAGTTGTGCTGCAAGAACAACCACTGTGGCTTGCATCGTGTTGCGCGTTGACTCGTTGTTCGCCGTGGACTGATGCAAGCCTCCCCATCGGTGCTGCAAGGCGGCACGCGGTGTTGGAAGGTCGGAGGGGGAACATTTAGCGTGTTGTTCACTGTTACGATAGTGCGTCAATGGTGTGTGCTAGGAGCCCCTCGATGTTTGTAAGGTGTTCCGCACGATGACGACACTCGGCGTTGCAAGGTGTGGGGGTGACCGACATGTTATCTATTGCTTTGCAGATGGTGTGTCGGTGGTCCGGGGGTCGCCACGTGCCTTCGCTACTGCGAGTGACAACCGGTATTGTTGGCCAATAAGGGAAAGCGCTATTGTGGGGGCATCATTAGGAGTTGGACGATGATACTGAGTGGGCCGATGGCTGTGTTATAACGATGGTGTTGCGAGGGACACTGCTACTAGTGATAGGCGTTGGGATTTCCCCGAAGAGGAAGGGTGATGTAGTATAGCAGCAAATAGTATTCCCTCAGTTAAGAACCAAGGTTTATCGAACCAATAGGAGACACCACACAAAACATATAAGCGGTACATACACATACATAAAGCAAATACTTGCACCCAATGCGAGCAAGAGGGTTGTCAATCCACTTGTACTCGTTAATTGCAAGGACTAAGTCTGATAGTGTTAGATAGATGAATAAAAAGGAAAATAAAAGTGACAAAATTGCCACAAGTATTTTTAGGGTTTTAGTAAATATAAAGTGAATGGACCAGGGGCCCATAGCGTTCACTAGAGGCATCTCTCTCATGAGCATAATACGGTGGGTAGACAAATTATTGTTGGGCAATTGATATAAAAGCGTATAGTTATGATGATATCCATGGCATGATCAATATATAGGCATTACATCCGAGACAAGTAGACCGACGTCCATTTGCATCTATAACTATTACTCCACCCCTCAACCGCTATCCAACATGCATCTTAAGGTATTAAGTTCATAACAAACAGAGTAATGCTTGAAGCATGATGACATAATGTAGACAAAGCAAGATTAATTAATATTATCGAGCCCCATCATTTTACCCCTAGTAGCAACAATACAGATACGTACCTTGCAACTCCTCCTGTCACTGAGTAAGGACACCGCAATATTGAACCTACTACCAAGCACATCTCCCACTGAAGATAAATCAATCTAATTGGCCAGAAGAGATAGATAGATGGACCGGAGAGAAATACAAGGCTATAAAATAATCACACATAATAAAGTTTAGAAAAGAATCAATTACTTTCAATGAACAATCTAATAATAAACCCACAATTCATCTGATGCCAACAAACACACACCGCAAGAATTACATCGAATAGGTCTCCGAAGAGACCGCCATGTGAGCGTGTGGCCCTTTCGTGGATCTTCTGGCATTCCCTCGGAGCTTCTAGGGTCTCTTCTGATTCATAAAAAATCACCGTAAAGTTTCATCGTGTTTGGACTTCGTTTGGTATGGTTTTTCTACAGAACAAAGAAATAACAAAAAACGCGAACTGGCACTAGGCACTGAGTTAATAGGTTAGTTCCCAAAAATAATATAAAATGGCCTATAAAGCATACAAGATTGATAAATAATATAAAATGGCCTATAAAGCATACAAGATTGATAATATAATAGCATGAAACAATAAAAAAATAGATACGTTGGAGACGTATCATACGCCACTGGCGCGCCGGTGCGTCCCGTGTGTCAAGGGAAAGTGGATTTGCCAACTTTACTGCTATCATGTTTTCCTTACTTGGGTCATAGAAACCCAGGAAGGAATATGAGAAGGGCCCACATACAGGGGCATCGACTTCCATAAACTTGTCGACCTCGGTTATCTTACCGAGGGGGCCTCGGGGCACCGAGACTTCGTGGAGGAGGCGAACTAAGATACCATGATGGAGACGGCCAAGGCAATCGACTAAGAAACTAATAAATTGTTGGAAATATGGCCTAGAGGCAATAATAAATTGGTTATTATCATATTTCCCATTCATGATAAATGTTTATCATTCATGCTAGAATTGTATTGGTCGGAAACTTAAATACATGTGTGAATACATAAACTACACCGTGTCCCTAGTAAGCCTCTACTAGACTAGCTTGTTGATCAAAGATGGGTAAGGTTTCCTAACCATGGACATGAGTTGTCATTTGATAATGGGATCACATCATTAGGAGAGTGATGTGATGGACAATACCAAACCGTGAGCTTAGCATAAGATCGTATCACTTAGTTTATTTGCTATAGCTTTCTTCATGTCAAGTATTAGTTCTTTAGACCATGAGATCATGCCACTCCCAGATATCGGAGGAATACTTAGTGTGCTATCAAACGTCACTTCATAACTGGGTGATCATAAATGTGATCTACATGTATTTCCAAAGGTGTTTGTTGGGTTGGATGAATCGAGGCTGGGATTTGTCGCTCCGTGTGACGGAGATATATCTTTGGGTCCTCTCGGTAATACAACATCACAAGAAGCTTGCAAGCATGTGACTAATGAGTTTAGTCATGGGATCTTGTATTACGGAATGAGTAAAGAGACTTGCCGGTAACGAGATTAAACTAGGTATGGAGATACCGACGATCAAATCTCGGGCAAGTAACATATTGCCGGACAAAGGGAATAGCATACGGGATTGCCAGAATCCTTGACATCGTGGTTCAACCGATAAAGATCTTTGTCGTATATGTAGGAACTAATATGGGCATCTAGGTCCCGCTATTGGTTATTGACTAGAGAGGAGTCTCGGTCATGTCTACATGATTCTCGAACCCGTAGGGTCGCACACTTAACGTTCAGTAACACTAGGGTAGTATTGAGATATTAATAGTGGAAAGTACGAAGATTGTTCGGAGTCCTGGATGGGATCAGGGACATCACGAGGAGCTCCAAAATGTTCCGGAGGTAAAGATTTATATATGAAAAGTTGTTGTCGGGGTTCCCGAAAAAATTCAGTTTTCTTCCGATATTGTACCGGGAAGCTTCTAGAAGGTTCCGAAGAACTCTGGAGGGGTCCGGAAGTCCGTAAAGGGTTCCACCATGTCCCATACAATAGAATGGGCTGTAGAGGGGCGCCCTGGCCTTATTGGGACAGGTGCACCAGCCCCTACAAGGCACATGCGCCTGGGGAAGGGAAACCCTAAGGAGGGCCCTCTACTTGGCTTGGAGGGCACTCATCCCCCCTTGGCCGCCGCCCCCTGCCTTGGTAGGGGGGGGGTTAGGACTAGCACGCCCCTCCCTCACCCCTATATATAGTGGGGAGGCGCAGGGGGTAGCCAGCCCTTCCGCGCTTGCCTCATCTCCCTCCCGTTACTCCTCCTTCACGTCCCGTCAGTGCTTGGCGAAGCCCTGCCAGAATTCCGCTGCCACCATCACCACCACGTCATGTTGGTTCGGATCTCATATACCTCCTCTCCCGCACTTGCTGGATCAAGAAGGAGAGGAGGTCGCCGATCTGTATGTGTGCTAAACTCGGAGGTGCCATCCGTTCGGCACTAGATCGGATTGGATCATGATTGGATTGTGAAGAGTATGACTACATCAACCGCGCTACGACGCTAACGCTTTCGGTCTACAAGGGTATGTAGACATGCTCCCCTCTCGTTGCCTTACACCTCCTAGATTTGATCTTGGGTCTTCATAGGATTTTTTTATTTTCATGCTTCGTTCCACATCAGTGGCATCATGAGCTAGGTCTATGCATAGATGTATATGCATGAGTAGAACACAAAGGAGTTGTGGACGTTGTTGTTCAAATTTCTTACTTCTTTTGTCTTATTTGGATTCGGCGGTATTGTGCGATGAAGCATCTCAGACCAACCTTACTTGTCCACGCACAAGAGACCGGTTCCACTGACTGACATGCAACTTGTATTGCATAAAAGTGACTTTGCGGGTGTCTGTCTCTCCCACCTTAGATGGATCTAATTTGACAACGGCGGTCCTCGTAGAATGTTAAAAGGCAACTTGTATATCACCGTTGTGGTTTTGCGTAGATAAGAACGGTTCTTATAGTTTGCCCTAGTAGCCACGTAAAAATTGCAACAACAAAGTAGAGGGCGTCTAACTTGTTTTTGCGGGGCATGTTATGATGTGGTATGGCCAAAACATGATGTGATATATGTTGATGTATGAGATGAACATGTTTTGTAATAGGTCAACGACTTGCATGTCGATGAGTATGAAAACCGACATGAGCCATAGGGTTGTCTTTAATTTATTGTATAACCTGCGTGTTAGTGATTTAGTGCCATGTAATTGCTTTACTTTATTGCTATGCGTTAGCAATAGTTGGCGGAGACAGCCATGTGATGACATGATGATGGATATCGTGGTGTCATGCTGGTGACGATGGAGATCATGCCAGTGCTTTGGAGATGGAGATCAAAAGCACAAGATGATAATATCATGTCACATATTTATTGCATGTGATGTTTATCTTTTTATGCATCTTATTTTGCTTAGGACGAAGGTGGCATTATAAGATGATCCCTTCACTTAATTTCAAGATAAAAGTGTTCTCCCTCAATATGCACCGCTGTGAAAGTTCATCGTTTTGAAGAACCTCGTGATGATCGTGTGTGATAGACTCTACGTTCGCATACAATGGGTGTAAGCCAATTTTACACATGCAGAATAATTGGGTTAAACTTGATGAGCCTAGCATGTACAGACATGGCCTCGGAACACGGAGAATCGAAAGGTCGAACATGCATTGTCGGTGTCAAAACCGGCGGATCTCGGGTAGGGGGTCCCGAACTGTGCGTCTAAGGCGGATGGTAATAGGAGGCAGGGGACACGATGTTTACCCAGGTTCGGGCCCTCTTGATGGAGGTAATACCCTACGTCCTGCTTGATTGTTCTTGATGATATGAGTAGTACAAGAGTTGATATACCACGAGATCAAAGAGGCTAAACCCTAGAAGCTAGCCTATGGTATGATTGTCTGTTGTCCTACGGACTAAAACCCTTCGGTTTATATAGACACCGGAGGGGGCTTATATAAACACCGGAGGGGGCTAGGGTTACACAAGGTCGGTTACAAAGGAGGAGATATACATATCCGTATTGCCTAGCTTGCCTTCCACGCCAAGGAGAGTCCCATCCGAACACGGGACAAAGTATTCAATCTTGTATCTTCATAGTCCAACAGTATGGCCAAAGGATATAGTCCGGCTGTCTGGAGACCCCCTAAACCAGGACTCCCTCAGTAGCCCCTGAACCAGGCTTCAATGACAATGAGTCTGGCGCGTAGTGTTGTCTTCGGTATTGCAAGGCGGGTTCCTCCTCCGAATACACCATTGAAGAGTTTGAATACAAGGATAGTGTCCGACCCTGCAAAATAAGTTCCACATACCACCGTAGAGAGAATAATATTTCCACAAATCTAATCTGTTGACACGTTTTGACAGCATGACATCATGCCATGGCCCGGTTATTATTCGAACCGCTTTTCTCAACCAGCTCCGCACATATCGCGAGGTGGTTTTCTTGACACGTCTTGTCAAAGCAGAGATCGTGTTCCCCTTATCACGGGATTCTCATCAATTCGGACATGGGTAACCCAACCGCGCCATCAATTACGGCGCCTGGGGAATAAGTGGTTTTGCCAGGCAAGTGGGGAGACACATCGCCTCTTCCGCCCTTATAAAGGGACAAAGATTTACTTTTTTCACCCACGCCTTCTTCCTCCTCGCTTACCCATTCCCGCACACTCGAGCTCTAGCGCCCAAGCTCGCGTTCTTCTTCTCAAACCACTCCAAGCATGTCTGGAGTAGGAGGCAAGTGGATGGTCTCCTCCGTCATGGAGGAGAACATCAAAGAGTTACGGGAAGCCGGATACCTGGCTGCGGATATCGCGCACCGGCTGCCCAATGCGGGGCAGATCGTCCCAACGCCCGAACCCCATGAGAGGGTAGTTTTTCTTACCCATTTTGTCCGCGGACTGGGATTTCCTCTCCACCCGTTCGTCCGCGGGCTCATGTTCTACTATGGGCTGGATTTTCATGATCTGGTCCCCAACTTCATCCTCAACATCTTGGCGTTTATCGTCGTGTGCGAGGCCTTCCTCCGCATCAGGCCCCACTTCGGCTTATGGCTAAAAACCTTCAATGTTAAACCGAAGGTAGTGGGTGGCCAGCAAGCAGAGTGCGGAGGCGCCATGGTGGGCAAGATGCCTAATGTCACCTGGCTCGAGGGCACCTATGTGGATACCATAAAGGGGTGGCAATCGGGGTGGTTCTACATCACCGAGCCACGCGACTCCAACTGGGTGGCGGCCCCCAAATTTCGATCCGGAATCCCCACGCGGCTCACCTCCTGGAAAAAGAAGGGCATGTCCCGGGGCTCTTCGGTAGAGTTGACCGGACTCCAGACCTGCATCCAGAACATGACGAGCAGAAAAATCAAGCTTGTCAATGTGGTCCAGGTTATGCTCTTCCGTCGGATCCTTCCGTGCCAAAGACGGGCATTCAATTTGTGGGAGTTCGACTTGGCCAAGCACCAGACGCTGCGAGAGCTCTATGACACGACACACGAGGACGTCTGGAGGGTGCTGTTCAAGAGCGCCGAGATGCCTCCCTCCCTCACTGAGGACCGTGGATTCAGCGCAAAGCGCCGCGCCAATCCGGTAGGCTTTTATATCTCTCAGGGTATTTATTTGCCCTGGTTTAGTTATGTGTTGGATCTAGGCTTCCATGTCATTAACAGGACTGGATAGAGACAGCGGAGCAACTTGATTGTCCAGCCCCCCTGCTCGAAGATCCCGCAGACGCTCTTCTAACGAAGATGCTGACTCCGGCACCTTACGAGGTGCCGGCAAATAAGGCCAAGAAGAAGGCCACGGGGACCCGAAAGGGTCTCCGACGCAATGTTGTATCGGACTCATCGTCCGATGACTCCAACGCGCACTCCTCCCACGGAAACGAGGAGGAGGAGGAGGAGGAGAAAGGTTCTCCCCTAGCCCGGGGAGACAAGAAAAGGAAGGCCGACCCATCCGGGGAGGCCGAAGGCTCCAAGAAGGGAAGGACCCTCCTTCTGGAATGTGCCACAACGGCCGCCGACAGCGGCGACGAGTGGCTACCCAGGGACAAGCCCCTGGCAAAATTGTAAGTGTCCGGACACCATAGTACTTCATGGTATGTTTTATTGCACTGCCTCTCCTCATGCCGAACATGATTATGCAGTCCGTCCTGAGCTCATCTCGACGTACCCTCGTCGAGCGGCTCTTTGGACTCGTCGGGTATGAACAACGGTTCTCTTCCGACCGCTTCCACCCCTCGCCCTACGGACAACGCCGAGGTGTTGTCTCAAAAGGCACCGAGCCAAGGGGAGGTGGTCCTGGGGGCGCCTTGCGGCGACTTCCCGGACCCTGGGTACCAAGGGAGCTAGGCTCCTACGGGCTTCGAGTTCGGGCCCCAGCCGGACACTGCGCCGGAACCTTCGATGGTTCTGGACTCCGGTAGGCGGTCCCCCATCAAGGGGGCCAACCATCTGTGCCGGTGTCCTCTGTCCAACCAGAGGCACCGGCAACCTGCTGGAAGCGCTTTGCAGCGCTTCCATCGAAGAAGAGCACCGCACTATCATGAGTGCGGTGGTCGAGAAGGTTCAGTCCGCCAAAAACGGACTGACCGAAGCTTGCGCCAGCCTCCTAACAGGCTTTGAGGTAAGAAATCAAAATATAAGAAAATATTACCGCATAGATAGTAGCCCCTGATGCTCTGTTCGGCGTTCCCGAAGAAAAACCGAATAGAGGATCAAATGTTAACTCAGGAGTCTAATTAGAGTATGTCTATGTGTATGTGCAGGCTTCACTGCTGGCCGCTGCCGCACGTACTGCGGAGGTCCCTGCGCTGAAGCAGGACCTGAAGCGGTCCGAGAACGAGCTCGGCCTTACCAAGAGGCAGCTCTAAGAGAGCAAAGGTAAGATATACCTCTGTCTATATAGTTAAGAATAAGTTCGGGTGTAAAGTAATAGGATCATCATGAATTTGTCGGGGGCCACGACCGAGGTGGAGACCCTGAGGAAGGCGTTGTCCGAGGCCGAAGACAAAGCGGCCAAAGAACGCGTTGAACGGGAGAAGCAAGAAGCTCGAGTAGGCGAGGTGCAGCAAGAGCTCGAGGCTCTCGCCAAAAAGCACGAGTCCTTGGAGCTTGACTCTAAGACGCGAGAGTCCGAGCTCGCGCGGGTGCTTGAAAGCGTCCGGAGCACCAAGACCGAAGCCCACAAGGCCCTCCAGGAGATTGACGCGGTGAAGAAAATAGCGGCGGGTAAGGCATTCATTATGCAAAGCAAGCACGTGAAGGAGGCTTTCCTTTTTCTTACCCGAGTTCGGAGCTCTCCAGGAGCGTTTGCAGATCTTCCCCGCAGTGTACTGGATGCTGCGGAGTTTTACCGGGCTGAGGAGGGGAGCTCAACGGAGAAGTTGTTCTGGTCTCAGTATACTGGGAGCAAACACCCCGTGCCCTTGAGCGACCAGCTTAAGCAGTTGGTCGAACTTCACAAGGCGGCCGAACAGGCCATGAGGGGCCTTATAGTCTGGATGTGGCCTGGCGAGCCCCTGTCCGACAGCTACTTCGGTCTGGTGAGGCGGCTTGTAGAAGCCTGCCCACGGCTTGAAGTCATCAAGCCGTTCGTCTGCATCGAGGGTGCACGGAGGGCTTTTACCCGGGCGAAGGTGCACTGGGCGAAGCTGGACGCCGTGAAGCTAGTGAAGGAGGGGCCACCAGAGGGCAAGGAGCATCGCCGCCCCGAGAATTACTAGGAGAGTGTCCTGAAGGGTTCCCGCTTAGTGGCAGATGAGTGTGGCAAGGACGTAATTTTTGAATGAACATGTCCATGTGATCCTGTAATATGAAACGAGTTCGTTTGCGCCATGCGACGCTTTCTTAATTTAAAATATTACCTTCTGTGCGGTCGTTTATAAAATCTGAGAGTTGGCCAGTCGTCGGCTTCTATCCCCATGTAACTAGTACTGGGTTGTTCGGGATAAACCTGAACACTCTTTACCCCAATTTTGGGTCCTTCAAGGGAGGTGTTTAGCGCAACGAACCAGGCAATCGGACTATAATTCTTTATCACTCTCACTTAGCCATAGAAGTCTATAATTTTAAATTTTTGGCGAAGCCCTTGGTATTCGGAGGGCCGAATTTGGGGCGCTATACACGCCTAAGCCGGACAAGGCCGACTCCTCGCCCGAAGCGGAAAAAATCTTTAAGGACTCGAGACCTCTCGAACAGCGACCAGTCTCTCGCCTTATCATGACAGTCAGTTTTGGGCTTTCTCTACTGAGGTGCTCGTCCGGAAGAACCAGGACACAATCGCAGTAGTTCTGCCACCGCTACCTTAGCCGATATAGCGGAACGTAAGGTACCAAAACATGGGAGCCGGGCGACCCAACATTTGACCAAAGACATGATTCGGAGCTGATGCATATAATGCTATAAGTTCGCGGTGCCGCATTGTCGAAAGTGTTTGGACTTCTTGCGCCGTATTATGGGGTAAACGAGGACCCCTGGCGAACTGACCGTACCCGCACGTGCGGGTGTGGATTTTCGCAAAATGGACATATAAGAGAAAGAGAAAAACTTAAATAATGCAATGACAGATTAATGATATGCATTGTTATTTAAATAATACGTCGAAGCGTACTGGTACAAGTAGTGCAATAAGCATAAAGTAGGACAATTCGAAATGTCCTGTCCCAGGGCAAGTTATGCATGAATAGTGAAAACGGGTATATCAATTATTATTAGAGACCACCTGGCGGTTCCCGTGTTCATCTTAGCTTCTTGCCGCCTTGGTTGTTGCTTCCGGAATGTGTCCGGCAATCGTACTGCCGGAAAGAGCTTCCAGAGAGTTAGGCCCTGAAAGAGAAAAGGAATGTCAAAGGTATACAACCCCTAGTGTGGTTGAGCCACAATGCGGGGCGTGTCCTGATAGTGCCCCCACCTATGTCCATGGTATTTCCAATGCGTAGTTATGTACGCGCGGCACGGATTTCGTCGCTTCACCGGGACTGGGATGGGGGCCGAATTGCTAGGCGAGCTTTGATCGTGCCAGGCGATCTTGTTGCAGCTTGTTCCGGACTCGCTTGAAGGTGTCCGGGGGCCGTGACGCCGAATGAGTGGTCTGCCTGAACAGGCTGCTTTGTGCTTCTGCTGCAAGGGCCGCAGTGTGCTCCTCCGTACGGAGCGAGTGTTCTGTGTTTCCATTTACTGTTATGACCCCACGAGCTCCTGGCATCTTGAGCTTGAGGTATGCGTAATGCGGCACTGCATTGAATTTTGCAAATGTCGTTCGTCCGAGCAGTGCATGATAGCCACTGCGAAACGGGACGATGTCAAAGATGAACTCTTCGCTTCGGAAGTTATCCGGTGATCCGAAGACCACTTCCAGTGTGATTGAGCCTGTGCAATGGGCCTCTACACCTAGGATGACGCCTTTAAAGGTGGTTTTGCTGGGTTTGATCCTCGAGGGATCGATACCCATTTTTCGCACTGTATCCTGATAAAGCAGGTTCAGGCTCTTGCCGCCGTCCATAAGGACTCGAGTGAGGTGAAATCTGTCAATGATGGGGTCTAGGACCAGTGCGGCAGATCCGCCATGACGAATGATAGTAGGGTGGTCCCTACGGTCGAAGGTGATCGGACAAGCAAACCATGGGTTGAACTTCGGGGCGACGGGCTCCATCGCATAGACGTCCCTTAGTGCACGCTTCCGCTCCCTCTTGGGAATGTGGGTTGCGTATATCATGTTCACCGTCTTCACTTGTGGGGGAAACCCCTTCTGTCCTCTTGTGTTCAGTGGCCGGGGCTCCTCCTCGTCATCGCTATGCAGCCCCTTGTCCTTGTTCTCGGCATTTAACTTGCCGGCCTGCTTGAACACCCAGCATTCTCTGTTGGTGTGATTGGCTGGCTTGTCGGGGGTGCCGTGGATTTGACACGAGCGATCCAGTATGCGATCCAGACTAGACAAAGCCAGAGTATTTCTTTTAAATGGCTTTTTCCGCTGGCCGGATCTAGAGCCTCTGAATCCAGCATTGACTGCCGTATCTTCGGTGTTATCGTCGTTATTGTGGCGCTTTGGTCTATTACGACACTGCCTACCATTAACATCTTTGGTATCCGAGGTATCCGGATTCCTCGATGTGTTGTTGCTGCGAGCCAGCTAGCTGTCTGATAACCTGCAAGTATAGGGGATCGCAATAGTTTTCGAGGGTAAAGTATTCAACCCAAATTTATTGATTCGACACAAGGGGAGCCAAAGAATACTCTCAAGTATTAGCAGCTGAGTTGTCAATTCAACCACACCTGGAAACTTAATATCTGCAGCAAAGTATTTAGTAGCAAAGTAATATGATAGTAGTGATAACGGTAACAAAAGGTAACAGTAGTAAAAGTAATGTTTTTGGTATTTTGTAGTGATGATAGCAATAGCAATGGGAAAGTAAATAAGCGAAGAACAATATGTGGAAAGCTCATAGGCAATGGATCGGTGATGGAGAATTATGCCGGATGCAGTTCATCATGTAACAGTCATAACCTAGGGTGACACAGAACTAGCTCCAGTTCGTCAATATAATGTAGGCATGCATTCTGAATATAGTCATACGCGCTTATGGAAAAGAACTTGCATGACATCTTTTGTCCTACCCTCCCGTGGCAGCGGGGTCCTTACGAAAACTAAGGGATATTAAGGCCTCCTTTTAATAGAGAACCGGAACAAAGCATTAACACATAGTGAATACATGAACTCCTCAAACTACGGTCATCACCGGTAAGTATCCCGATTATTGTCACTTCGGGGTTAACGGATCATAACACATAATAGGTGACTATAGACTTGCAAGATAGGATCAAGAACACTCATATATTGATGAAAACATAATAGGTTCAGATCTTAAATCATGGCACTCGGGCCCTAGTGACAAGCATTAAGCATAGCAAAGTCATAGCAACATCAATCTCAGAACATAGTGGATACTAGGGATCAAATCCTAACAAAACTAACTCGATTACATGATAGATCTCATCCAACCCATCACCGTCCAGCAAGCCTACAATGGAATTACTCACGCACGGTGGTGAGCATAATGAAATTGATGATGGAGGATGGTTCATGATGACGATGGCGACGGATTCCCCTCTCCGGAGCCCCGAACGGACTCCAGATCAGCCCTCCTGAGAGGTTTTAGGGCTTGGCGGCGGCTCCGTATCGTAAAACGCGATGATTTTTTCTCTCTGATTTTTTTCTCCCCGAAACTCAATATATGGAGTTGGAGTTGGATTCGGAGAGGCAACAGGGGGCCCACGAGGTAGGGGGGTGCGCCCTAGGGGGGCAGGCGCGCCCCCCACCCTCGTGGGCAGGTGGTGGGCCCCCTGGCCTTCATCTTTTGCAGGTATTTTTCTTATTTTCTGAAAAGTGGCTCCGTGAAGTTTCAGATCATTCCGAGAACGTTTGCTCCTGCACATAAATAACACCATGGTAATTCTGCTGAAAACAGCGTCAGTCCGGGTTAGTTCCATTCAAATCATGCAAGTTAGAGTCCAAAACAAGGGCAAAAGTGTTTGGAAAAGTAGATACGTTCGAGACGTATCAACTCCCCCAAGCTTAACCTTTGCTTGTCCTCAAGCAATTCAGTTGACAAACTGAAAGTGATAAAGAAAAACTTTTACAAACTCTGTTTGCTCTTGTTGTTGTAAATATGTAAAGCCAGCATTCAAGTTTTCAGCAAAGATTATAACTAACCACATTTGCAATAATGCATAGGTCTCAAGTTTACTCATATCGATAACATAATCAACTAGCGAGCCATAATAATAAATCTCGGATGACAACACTTTCTCAAAACTATCATAATATGATATAACAAGGTGGTATCTCGCTAGCCCTTTCTGAGACCGCAAAACATAAATGCAGAGCACCTTTAAAGACCAAGGACTGACTAGACATTGTAATTCATGGTAAAAGAGATCCAGTCAAGTCATACTCAATGTAAACTAATAATAATGAATGCAAATGACAGCGGTGCTCTCTAACTGGTGCTTTTTAATAAGAGGATGATGACTCAGCATAAAAGTAAATAGATAGGCCCTTCGTAGAGGGAAGCAGGGATTTGTAGAGGTGCCAGAGCTCGGTTTTGAAACAGAGGTGAATAATATTTTGAGAGGTATACTTTCATTGTCAACATAACAACCAAGAGATGGCGGTATCTTCCATGCTACACACATTATAGGCGGTTCCCAAATAGAATGGTAAAGTTTATACTCCCCCTTCCACCAACAAGCATCAATCCATGGCTTGCTCGAAACAACGAGTGCCTCCAACTAACAAGAATCCCAGGGGGAGTTTTGTTTGCAATTATTTTGATTTAGTTTGCATAAAGCATGGGACTGGGCATCCCGGTGACCAGCCATTTATCTCGTGAGTGAGGAGCGGAGTCCACTCCTCTTGAGAATAACCCGCCTAACATGGAAGATACGGAAAGCCCTACTTGATACATGAGCTATTCGAGCATACAAAACATGATATTTATTTAAAGGTTTAGAGTTTGGCACATACAAATTTACTTGGAACAGCAGGTAGATACCGTATATAGGTAGGTATAGTGGACTCATGTGGAATAACTTTGGGGTTTAAGGGATTGGATGCACATGCAGTATTCCCGCTTAGTACAGGTGAAGGCTAGCAAAAGACTGGGAAGCGACCAGCTAGAGAGCGACAGCAGTCATGAACATGCATTAAAATTAATCAACACCGAATGCAAGCATGAGTAGGATATAATCCACCATGAACATAAATATCGTGAAGGCTATGTTGATTTTGTTTCAACTACATGCGTGAACATGCGCCAAGTCAAGTCACTTAAATCATTTAGAGGAGGATACCACCCTATCATACCACATCATAACCATTTTAATAACATGTTGGCACGCAAGGTAAACCATTATAACTCATAGCTAATCAAGCATGGCACAAGAAACTATGATCTCTAATTGTCATTACAAACATGTTTATTCATAATAGGCTGAATCAGGAATGATGAACTAATCATATTTACAAAAACAAAAGAGGTCGAGTTCATACCAGCTTTTCTCATCTCAGTCAGTCCATCATATATCATCATAATTGCCTTTCACTTGCACGACCGAACGATGTGAATAATAATAATAGTGCATGTGCATTGGACTAAGTTGGAATCTACAAGCATTCAATAAACAGGAGAAGACAAGGCAATATGGGCTCTTTTGTCAGATAAACAATAATGCATATAAGAGCCACTTCAACAATTTAATCATGGTCTTCTCCTATCGACCCCCAAAGAAAAGAAAAGAAATAAAACTATTTACACGGGAAAGCTCCCAACAAGCAAAAGAAGAACATGAAATATTTTTGGGTTTTCTTTTTAATTACTACTACAAGCATGGAAAGTAAACTAATTAAAATCTACAACTAATTTTTTTTGGTTTTTCTTAAGGTTTATTAAACACACAAGAAGAAAACATAAAAGGGAATTAAACTAGCATGGATGATACAAAGAAAAAGTATGAACATGGACATCTAGCAATGAGTGTGTGAACATAAATGTAATGTCGGTGGGAAATACGTACTCCCCCAAGCTTAGGCTTTTGGCCTAAGTTGGTCTATGGCCACGACTGGCCTGGCGGATATCCATAATAGTAGTTGGGGTCGTACTGCGATGCAGCGGCTATCGTCTGCTGAGCTGCAGCGTGGCGACGAGTGGCCTCCTCTCTCCTCTCGTACTCATCTGCCTCCTCTCTGGTAATAGTATATCTTCCTCTTGCCTGACAATCAAAGAAGGCAGGAGCAGGGAGAGTAATACGGACATCACGACGTTTGTCAAAGATTAGTCGATACTGGAGAGGTGATTCGTTCCTCTCGACAAACTGGTGGTGAACCATAGCATTAAAATCTAGATAAGCAGGAGGTAATTCAACATCATCTTCGCGTATGGCTACACCAAGAAAATTAGCTATGCGGGTTGCATAAATTCCACCAAAGAAATCTCTGTTAAGTCTATTAAGATGCAACCTACGTGCAACAATGGCTCCCAAATTATAAGATTTATCTCCTAACACAGCACTCCTAAGAATACTGAGGTCAGGGACACACATGTGACATGCCTCATCTTTACCATTAATACATCTACCTATGAAGAGAGCAAAATAATGTATAGCAGAAAAGTGAATGCTCCCTATGGTAGCTTGTGTTATATCTCTAGATTCTCCCATAGTTATGCTAGCAAGAAAATCTCTGAATTCAGATTTGCGAGGATCCCTTATACTACCCCATTATGGAAGTTGCAAGCAGTGGTAAAATCCTCTAAGTCCATAGTGTAAGATTTATCATAAAGATCAAACAGGACAGTTGGAGAATTACGTGAAGTTGAAAATTCAAACCTCCTCACAAAGGTATTGGTGAGGTTGTGATACTGACTGCACTTCTCTTCCTCGAAGCTCACAAGATCGGCGTTACGCAAATATGCGTTGAATTCTTCTTTAATTCCTGCTCGATCCATAAAATTTTCAGAAGGCCATTCACAAGGACGCACTGGAGCGTCTCTTGGTGGCTCGTCATCAACATCACGCATTGCAAGCCTGGGTCCTTGCTTCCTTGAAGAACCACCTTGGAACATTTTCCTAAGCATATTTCTTCCTCTGAAAAATTCTGAAATTTTTTAGTAACTTCAAAATAAAAGTAAACCAAACTCAATAATATTGATAGCAACTACTCCTACAAGTGCCTAGAGCCTATATCATGCATCAAAACTACTTTTGACCATATAAATTTGACATGCAAGCTCAAGAACAGGATCACCTAAGCAGCAAAAATTTGCAATGAATAAAGCACTAGAACAAAAACTAATTGGACCAATGGAGGAGTCACATACCAAGGAACAATCTCCCCAAGCAGTTTTGTGAGAGGTGCTTTGAGCAAGGAGATCGAAAATGGCAGCAAAACGAGCTTGGACTCAGGTTTGAGCTGGTTATTCGTGTTTGGGGGAGGAAGAAGGAGTGTGTGGGTGAAAGGATAAGTGGAGGAGGGCCACCGTGGGCCCACGAGGCAGGGGGCGCGCCCAGGGGGGTAGGGCGCGCCCTCCACCCTCGTGGGCAGGTGGGTGGCTCCTCTGCTGTGTTCTCAGTGCCAAATATTCTCAAATATTCTAGAAAAAATCATATTTAAATTTCAGGGCAATTGGAGAACTTTTATTTTCGGGGTATTTTTATATTGCATGGATAATCAGATAACAGATAGAAAAATATTTGTTTTTATTTTATTTAATATAAATAACAGAAAGTAAAAGTGGGGTACAGAAGGTTGTGCCTTCTAGTTTCATCCATCTCATGATCATCAAAAGGAATCCACTAACAAGGTTGATCAAGTCTTGTTAACGAACTCATTCCGAATAACATGGAACCGGAGAAATTTCGAATAATACTATGTTACCTCAACGGGGATATGCACATCCCCAATAATAATAAGAATATCATATTTCTTCTTGATAGTAGGAAGAGGAAATTCAAAACCTCCAAATATAATCGATGGAATTTTTCCAATAGAATTGATACTATGAACTTGAGGTTGTTTCCTCGGAAAGTGTACCATATGCTCATTACCATTAACATGAAAAGTGACATTGCCTTTAGTGCAATCAATAACAGCCCCTGCAGTATTCAAAAAGGGTCTTCCAAGAATAATAGACATACTATCGTGCTCGGGAATATCAAGAATAACAAAGCCCGTTAAAATAGTAACGTTTGCAACTACAACAGGCACATCCTCAAAAATACCGACAAGTATAGCAGTTGATTTATCAGCCATTTGCAAAGATATTTCAGTAGGTGTCAACTTATTCAAATCAAGTCTAGGATATAAAGAGAGAGGCATAACACTAACACCGGCTCCAAGATCACATAAAGCAGTTTTAACATAGTTTCTTTTCATGGAGCATGGTATAGTGGGTACTCCTGGATCTCCAAGTTTCTTTGGTATTCCACCCTTAAAAGTATAATTAGCAAGCATGGTGGAAATTTCAGCTTCCGGTATCTTTCTTTTATTTGTAATAGTATCTTTCATGTACTTAGCATAAGGATTGGTTTTGAGCATATCAGTTAATCGCATACGCAAAAAGATAGGTCTAATCATTTCAGCAAAGCGCTCAAAATCCTCATCATCCTTTTTCTTGGATGGTTTGGGAGGAAAGGGCATGGGTTTCTGAACCCATGGTTCTCTTTCTTTACCATGTTTCCTAGCAACAAAGTCTTTCTTATCATAACGTTGATTCTTTGATTGTGGGTTATCAAGATCAACAACAGGTTCAATTTCTATGTCATTATCATTACTAGGTTGAGCATCATTATGAACATTATCACTAGTTTCAGGTTCATTACCAGATTGAGTTTCAGCATCAGAAATAGAAATATCATTTGGATTCTCAGGTATTTCAGTAATAGGTTTACTAGAAGCATGCAAAGTCCTATCATTTTTCTTTTTCTTCCTTTTAGAAGGACTAGGTGCATCTATATTATTTCTCTTAGAATCTTGCTCAATTCTCTTAGGGTGGCCTTCAGGATACAAAGGTTCCCAAGTCAGTCTACCAGTTCTAGTCATAACTCTAACAACATTATCATTATCTTTACTATTCAATTCATTTAGCAAATCATTTTGAGCTTTAAGTACTTGTTCTACTTGAGTGGTAACCATAGAAGCATGTTTACTAATAAGTTTAAGTTCACCTTTAACATTAGCCATATAATCACCCAAGTGTTCAAGCATATTTGAATTGTATTTCAATTGTCTACCAAAATAAGCATTAAAATCTTCTTGCTTAGCCATAAATTTATCAAACTCATCTAAGCATGGGCTAGCAAATTTAGTAAATAGGATTTCAGCTTTATCATATCTATAGAGAGAATTTACCTTTACTACCTGTGTCGGGTTATCAAGACCATGAGTTTCTTCAATAGGCAATGGATTAAGATTATATGTTTCTTCAACAGGCGGTAAATTAAGACCATGTATTTCTTCAATAGGAGGTAAATTCTTAACATCTTCAGCTTTAATACCATTTTCTTTCATAGATTTCTTTGCCTCTTGCATATCTTCAGGACTGAGAAATAGAATACCCCTCTTCTTCGGAGTTGGTTTAGGAATAGGCTCAGGAATTGGCTCCGGAGGTGTCCAATTATTTTCATTTGTCAACATATTATTCAATAGAATTTCAGCTTCATCCGGTGTTCTTTCCCTGAAAACAGAACCAACACAACTATCCAGGTAATCACTGGAGGCATCGGTTAGTCCATTATAAAAGATATCAAGTATTTCATTTTTCTTAAGAGGATGATCAGGCAAAGCATTAAGTAATCGGAGAAGCCTCCCCCAAGCTTGTGGGAGATTCTCTTCTTCAATTTGCACAAAATTATATATATCCCTTAAAGCAGCTTGTTTCTTATCAGCAGGGAAATATTTAGCAGAGAAGTAATAAATCATATCCTGGGGACTACGCACACAACCAGGATCAAGAGAATTAAACCATATCTTAACATCACCCTTTAATGAGAACATAAATATTTTAAGGATATAAAAGTAACGAGTTCTCTCATCTTTAGTGAACAGGGTAGCTATATCATTCAATTTAGTAAGATGTGCCACAACAGTTTCAGATTCATAACCATGAAAAGGATCAGATTCAACCAAAGTAATTATATCAGGATCAACAGAGAATTCATAATCCTTATTAGTAACAAAGATAGGTGAAGTAGCAAAAGTAGGGTCAGGTTTCATTCTAGCATTTAGAGATTGCTTACTCCATTTAGCTAATAACCTTTTGATTTCATTTCTATTTTTGCAAGCTAAAATGGCTAAAGAAGCTTCTTGATCAAAAACATAACCCTTAGGAATAACAAGTGATTCTTCATCATCACTTTCATCAGTATCATCAGATTCAATATTTTCAATTTCTCTAGCCCTAACAAGTTGTTCATCAAGAAAATCACTAAGTGGCATAGTAGTATCAGGCATAGAGGTAGTTTCATCCTAAGTATCATGCATAGCAGAAGTGGCATCATCAATAACAAGCGACATATCAGAACGAATAGCAGAAGCAGGTGTAGGTGTCGCAAGCTTACTCAAAACAGAAGGTGAATCAAGTGCAGAGCTAGATGGCAGTTCCTTACCTTCCCTCGTAGTTGAGGGATAGATCTTGGTTCTTGGATCTTTCAAGTTCTTCATAATGATAAGCAGATATATATCCCAAGTGACTCAAAGAATAGAGCTATGCCCCCCAGCAACGGCGCCAGAAAATAGTCTTGATAACCCGTAAGTATAGGGGATCGCAATAGTTTTCGAGGGTAAAGTATTCAACCCAAATTTATTGATTCGACACAAGGGGAGCCAAAGAATACTCTCAAGTATTAGCAGCTGAGTTGTCAATTCAACCACACCTGGAAACTTAATATCTGTAGCAAAGTATTTAGTAGCAAAGTAATATGATAGTAGTGATAACGGTAACAAAAGGTAACAGTAGTAAAAGTAATGTTTTTGGTATTTTGTAGTGATGATAGCAATAGCAACGGGAAAGTAAATAAGCGAAGAACAATATGTGGAAAGCTCGTAGGCAATGGATCGGTGATGGAGAATTATGCCGGATGCGGTTCATCATGTAACAGTCATAACCTAGGGTGACACAGAACTAGCTCCAGTTTGTCAATATAATGTAGGCATGTATTCCGAATATATTCATACATGCTTATGGAAAAGAACTTGCATGGCATCTTTTGTCCTACCCTCCCGTGGCAGCGGGGTCCTTACAGAAACTAAGGGATATTAAGGCCTCCTTTTAATAGAGAACCAGAACAAAGCATTAACACATAGTGAATACATGAACTCCTCAAACTACGGTCATCACCGGTAAGTATCCTAATTATTGTCACTTCGGGGTTAACGGATCATAACACATAATAGGTGACTATAGACTTGCAAGATAGGATTAAGAACACTCATATGTTGATGAAAACATAATAGGTTCATATCTGAAATCATGGCACTCGGGCCCTAGTGACAAGCATTAAGCATAGCAAAGTCATAGCAACATCAATCTCAGAACATAGTGGATACTAGGGATCAAACCCTAACAAAACTAACTCGATTACATGATAGATCTCATCCAACCCATCACCGTACAGCAAGACTACGATGGAATTACTCATGCACGGCGGTGAGCATCATGAAATTGGTGATGGAGGATGGTTGATGATGACGATGGCGACGGATTCCCCTCTCCAGAGCCCCGAACGGACTCCAGATCAGCCCTCCCGAGAGGTTTTAGGGCTTGGCGGCGGCTCGTATCATAAAACGTGATGATTTCTTCTCTCTGATTTTTCTCTCCCCGAAACTCAATATATGGAGTTGGAGTTGGAGTCGGAGAGGCAACAAGGGGCCCACGAGGTAGGGGGCGCGCCCTAGGGGGGCAGGCGCTTCCCCACCCTCATGGGCAGGTGGTGGGCCCCTGGCCTTCATCTTTTGCAGGTATTTTTCTTATTTTCTGAAAAGTGGCTCCGTGAAGTTTCAGGTCATTCCGAGAACGTTTGCTCCTGCACATACATAACACCATGGTAATTCTGCTGAAAACAGCGTCAGTCCGGGTTAGTTCCATTCAAATCATGCAAGTTAGAGTCCAAAACAAGGGCAAAAGTGTTTGGAAAAGTAGATATGTTGGAGACGTATCACTGTCCTCGCCCGCGCAAAAGCGGGTCATGAATGTCGTGAGGGCTGCCATAGATTTCGGCTTCTCCTGGCTGAGGTGGCGGGCGAGCCACTCGTCGCGGATGTTATGCTTGAATGCCGCTAGGGCCTCTATATCCAGACAGTCTACAATTTGATTTTTCTTAGTCAGGAACCGTGTCCAGAATTGTCTGGCCGATTCCCCTGGCTGCTGGGTTATGTGGCTCAAGTCATCAGCATCCGGTGGCCGCACATAAGTGCCCTGGAAGTTTTCAAGAAATGCGTCTTCCAGATCCTCCCAACTGCCGACGAAATCTGCTGGCAAGCTATTCAACCAATGCTGAGCTGGTCCTTTGAGTTTTAGTGGGAGGTACTTGATGGCATGTAGATCATCACCGCGAGCCATGTGGATGTGAAGGAGGAAATCCTCAATCCATACAGCGGGATCTGTTGTGCCATCGTATGATTCGATATTTACGGGTTTGAAACCCTCCGGGAATTCATGATTCATAACTTCATCAGTGAAGCATAGGGGGTGTGCGGCACCTTTGTGTCGGGATATATCCCGACGTAGTTCGTATGAGTCTTGTCTGCTGTATTCGGCCAGGCCAAATTTACTCTTGGTGTATCCGATGCGACGATCATCATCCCGTGTGGGCGCACATGCCCGTGTCCCGTATATTAACCTTGCAATTTTTGCCTTACTGTCCAAGATGTCTCGCAGGTCCTCTGTGTTGCCCCGGGCCTTAGTATTTTTGACTGAGTGGCGACGGGGTGCGGTCTGAACTTTAGGCTGAAACGCCTCTCTGGCTCGGCCGCGTAGTGGCCGGTCAGCCGCATCGTACACTGGTGAATGAGGCTTCAATGCTTCCTCCTCAAGGTGAGGTAGCAACCTGCGTTTTGGGTAACTCTTGGACGGGTGCTCGAGTTCATGCTCCTCGGCCGCAAGGACTTCGGTCCACCTGTCTGCTAGCGAGTCCTGATCAGCTTGAAGTTGTTGCTGTTTTTTCTTTAGGCTATTTGCCGTGGCCATAAGCCGGCGCTTGAAGCGCTCTTGCTTGACGGGGTCCTCAGGCACGATAAACTCGTTGTCACCGAGGCTCGCCTCATCTTCGGAGAGAGGCATGTAATTGTCCTCCTCCGGTTCTTCATCTGCTGCCTGCTCTGGAGGGCTAGCTTGTTCGTCCTCTAGCTCTACACCGTGCTGGAGGGGATTGTTGTTGTCTTCGGTGCTATCCGGAGTGTTATTATCTCGTGTGCCGGTATCACTGCTCTTGCTGTGGCGGGACTTAGAGCGGCGCCGCTGACATCGGCGCTTGGGTTGTTTCTTGGAGGGATCATCCTCCGCTGTCTCGTCGCCATTGCCTTCTTTGGGGGTATCCACCATGTATATATCATATGATGAGGTGGCGGTCCAGCGCCCTGAGGGCGATGGTTCCTGTTCATCTCCGGCTTCGTCGTCCATACCGTCGAAGTCCTCGGAGTCGAAGTCGAGCATGTCGGTTAAGTCATCGACAGTGGCTACTAAGTGGGTGGTGGGTGGGCAACAAATTTCTTCGCCGTCCGCATCCCATTCTAGCCGGACATAGTTCGATCAAGGTTCTCCTGACAGGGAGAGAGACCTTAATGAATTTAGCACATCTCCAAAAGGTGAGTGCTGAAAGATATCCGCGGAGGTGAACTCCATGATCGGCGCCCAGTCAGACTTGACGGGCACGGATGTGAGCGGCTCTGAGTCTGTGGCCGGAGATGAATCCAGTGGTTCGGCGACACGGTTCTCGTAAGGGGTGAAGTCAGTATCCGTCTCTATCGCCACTAAGAGTGCGGCCTCCATGGCGGGGTCCATCCCTCCGCTCTCGGATGGTGTGACTTGCTCCGGATTGATGGCCGGAGTAGTTGCGGATGCGATCTCCCAAACATTGTCCGACGGCAGAGTTACGTCATGCTCATCACGACTGTGCAGAGCGTCCGACATGGGCTCGAATCCATCGAAGATCAAGTCTCTGCGGATGTCAGCCGTGTAGTTCAAGTTTCCAAATTTGACCTGATGGCCAGGGGCGTAGCTCTCGATCTGCTCCAGATGGCCAAGCGAATTGGCCCGCAGTGCGAAGCTGCCGAATATGAAGATCTGTCCGGGGAGGAAAGCCTCACCCTGGACCGCATCGCTAGCGATGATCGAAGGAGCCATCAAGCCTTATGGTGACGACACAGTGGAAATCTCAATGAAAGCACCAATGTCGGTGTCAAAACCGGCGGATCTCGGGTAGGGGGTCTCGAACTGTGCGTCTAAGGCGGATGGTAACAGGAGGCAGGGGACACGATGTTTACCCAGGTTCGGGCCCTCTTGATGGAGGTAATACCCTACGTCCTGCTTGATTGTTCTTGATGATATGACTAGTACAAGAGTTGATCTACCACGAGATCAAAGAGGCTAAACCCTAGAAGCTAGCCTATGGTATGATTGTCTGTTGTCCTACGGACTAAAACCCTTCGGTTTATATAGACACCGGAGGGGGCTAGGGTTACACAAGGTCGGTTACAAAGGAGGAGATATACATATCCGTATTGCCTAGCTTGCCTACCATGCCAAGGAGAGTCCCATCCAGACATGGGACGAAGTCTTCAATCTTGTATCTTCATAGTCCAACAGTCCGGCCAAAGGATATAGTCCGACTGTCCAGAGACCCCCTAAACCAGGACTCCCTCATGCGTCATATAGTAGATATGGTATAGGATCGAAAGTATGTCTAGAGGGGGGGGGGTGATTAGACTACTTGACCAAATAAAAATCTAGCCTTTTCCCAATTTTAAGTCTCGGCAGATTTTAGCAACTTAGCACAATTCAAGTAATCAACCTACACATGCAATTCTAAGAGTATAGCAGCGGAATGTAAAACAATTGCATATGAAGGTAAATGGAGGAGTTTGGAGGGAGCAAACGCAATGTAGACACGGAGATTTTTGGCGTGGTTCCGATAGGTGGTGCTATCGTACATCAACGTTGATGGAGACTTCAACCCACAAAGGGTAACGGTTGCACGAGTCCACGGAGGGCTCCACCGATGAAGGGTCCAAGAAGAAGCAACCTTGTCTATCCCACCATGGCCATCGCCCACGAAGGACTTGCCTCACTAGGGTAGATCTTCACGAAGTAGGCGATCTCCTTGCCCGTACAAACTCCTTGGTTCAACTCCACAATCTTGACGGAGGCTCCCAAGTGACACCTAACCAATCTAGGAGACACCACTCTCCAAAAGGTAATAGATGGTGTGTTGATGATGAACTCCTTGCTCTTGTGCTTCAAATGATAGTCTCCCCAACACTCAAGTCTCTCTCATAGGATTGGATTTGGTAGAAAGATGATTTGAGTGGAAAGCAACTTGGGGAAGGCTAGAGATCAAGATTTATGTGGTTGGAATGGAATATCTTGACCTCAACACAAGTGTAGGTGGTTCTCTCTTGGAAAATGTATGTTGGAAGTGTAGGCATGTTCTGATGGCTCTCTCTCCACGAATGAAGAGTGGGTGGAGAGCCTCCACACAAATCTAACCGTTAGACACAAATCACCAAACTCGGTGGGGCCGAATTATAAAACTCGGCCAGACCGATTTAGTTCAAAATGTGAACGTTAGGATTTTCGGTGAGACCGACATGTCAACTCGGTGGGACCGATTCCATTAGGGTTAGGTCATAACATAATCTCGGTGAGACCGATTGCACAAACTCGGTGGGACCGATTTTGGTAATTGACAAACATAGAGTTGGTCAGGCAAACTCGATGGGACCGATTCGCTCATCCCGGTTAGACCGAAACGTTACGAAAGGGAAACAGAGAGTTTGCATTGCAATCTCGGTGGGACCGATCACTCATCTCGGTTGGACCAAAACGTTATGAATGGAAATAGAGAGGTTGCAATCCCATCTCGGTGAGACCGAGATCCCTATCGGTGAGACCGAAGTGACTAGGGTTTGTGGCAGTGGCTATGTCAAGTGAACTTGGTGGCGCCGGATAGAAGATTTCGGTGGGGCCAAGTTTGACTTTTGGTTTGGGACATATGTGGATATGAGAAAGTAGTTGAGGGTTTTTGGAGCATATCACTAAGCATTTTGAGCAAGTAACTCATTAAGCAACACCTGACCCCCTTTTAATAGTATTGGCTTTTCCTATGGACTCAATGTGATCTTGGATCACTAAAAGTAAAATGTAGAGTCTTGTGCTTTGATCTTGATCCAATCTTTTGTCCTTAGCATTTTGCGGGGTCCACTTTATAATCCATGCCATGCCAATCATTGAGCTTTCCTAAAATATTTATCTTAGAATAGCATTAGCTCAATGAGCTACGTGTTGTTAGGAATTACCAAAACCACCCAGGGATAGTTGCACTTTCAATCTCCCCCTTTTTGGTAATTAATGACAACATATAAATCAAAGCTTCGACAAATGATCATAAGGTTGAAAAACATCGTCGCTTTAAGAAGTATGTGATAAGCAAGAGCTCCCCCTAAATTTGTGCATTATTTAAGATTTGCTTTTGAATGCAAATGCACAATCAATTAGGATCATGGGTTACTCTTCCATGTCACATACATCTTGGTGGAGCGCTCAAAATGATAGAGATTAAAAGCATGCACTCATCACCAAGCAAGTGAATGATCATATATGAGATATAAAAGATAATATCATCCAAACAAGCATTAATGTAGCAAATGATCAACCACATGATCAAATAAGTATCTCACAAGGACATAAAGTACCTCACACAATAAAAGGTTCAACCAAAAGCAAGAGAGATAAAAAGCAAGACACTCTCTCTCAAAGCCTATGATCTATACATATTTCTCCCCCTTTGGCAACAAGTTACCAAAAAGTTTGAAAATGCATAGTGCTATGCGTCTATCAGGCTTGGTCTCTGGGAGGTGGTGTAGAGAGAACTCCAAGGACAAAGGCATCTGTCGATGTAGTTAGAGCTAGTGGAGTGGGTGCTGGAGGTGGCACTGGAGCTGTAGCTGCTGGTGCTGATGTTGTAGCTCTAGCATCTGAAACGGGCACTACAGCAGACCCTGGACCTCGTGGCACACGCTGAAAAGCATCAGTAGTTGCCTTGCCTCTCCTCTCTTCTGCTTCTTCCTGAAGCTGCTCAACTACAGTCTGAATCTCAGTTACCTTCAGATCAAGATCATAAAATTTTGTCTCAACAATCCTCTCCAGGATTTCCTGATTTTGAGTCAGGATGGCCAAGCCCTTCTCAATCCTCAGCGTAGCTTGAATCAGATAGCCTAATTGATCTTGTTTTGTCTTGAGGAAAACTTGAGATGCTTCTTCTGCGCTTGGCATCCTTGCAACTTTCTCAGCCTTTGCCTTGGCTCTCTTCTCTTGGACTTGAGCAGATGTAGGGTCTTCCTCATTCATCACAACAGTGTTGTCTTCAAATTTAGGATGTAAGGGTAGATGCTCCTGAAGGAAATATGCCCTAGAGGCAATAATAAAGTTATTATTTATTTCCTTATATCATGATGTAACATCCCAAAATTTCAATTTGGAATGTTATACATGAGAGCATCATTGCATATCATGTTTTATTGCATTTTGGTTGATCCTAGAAATTCCAAGAAACTCAAGGACCTACGGAGAGAGTTGGGGATTTCGTTATTTTCATATTTGAGATTTTCTCGAATTATGAAAAGAGGATCGTTTGATTTTAATTATTTTTCTCTAAATTATTTATTTTATTAAAAATACAAGAGAGAGGATAAAATGACTTCCTCAAAATAAAGAAATATCAGAGATTTAATATTAAAATCAAATAAGATTTTTATTCGGAGTTTTGTCGCTATTTTATTAGAATTAGGAAAAAATTGTGTTTTAGGCCCAAATAAATGTTCACCTTGTCCGGCTTACTTTTAGACGATGGGGAAAATTTATTTCAGGATTTTTGGAGTCCGTTTAATATTTCTTTTCTTTTTTTTTCTGCGCGTCGAAAATATTTATAAAAAAAGCCAACCGACTTAGGGCCGTATTCGACCGAGACTTCTCGGGCCAGGCCTTTAAAAGCCACCGCCCCAAGGCCCGTTCAACCCGCCAGCCCCACCCGAACCCTAACCCTAAGCCGCCGCCGCCGCTGCGCACCGCCGCCCGCGCCCCTCGCCGCCGCTCGCATCGGAGCCCGCCACCGCCCGCGCCGCCGCCCCGCCACCCGCGCCGCCTCTCGCCGGAACTCGCCGCCGCCCCGCCGGAGCCCTGCCGCCGCCGACCCGCCGAACCCCGCTGGAGTTCGAGGTAGCCCCGCCGGGTTTTTTAAAACCGATCGGTTTTACTTCATAAACCCTAGATCCGTTTTTTAGATCCGGTTCGTTTTTTTGGTTTAGTTATTTAGCGAATGCCTGTTTTTACATTCGGTTTTACGAACGGTTTTCACCGTTTAGCCGCAGATAACGAACGTTCGTTCGTTAGCCTGTTCGTTAGTTTTTCTTTTTCTCGGATATTCCACGATTATTTTCGATCGCGATTCCTCATCCGATTTTCGTTTTAGTATAACTTTTCGCTCGTTTATCGGAATCTGGCGATTCAAGCACCTAGAGTTTCGCATCGAAACCCTCTTTCTGTTTAATCAACTTAAACAAGTTTTTGCTACTGTAAAATTTGACCTAGGCCCAGATTAGTAAACAAAGCTTGTTTTTCTCGCCGTTTGAGTTTTGTTGTCTCGTTTGATTTGATTCTTTTTGCCAACCAGAGTTCTTAAGTTGAACTTTCTGGTTAGATATCTTATTTGAGTTTTACCCATGCTTTTGCTTGATTGCTTATTGTATGCTTGTTTGATTGCGATAGAGTACCCAGAGTGCGAAGCGTGCTACATCAAGTCTCTAGGTTTCGCGGATCATGACCAAGGCAAGTAACACTTTGATCATACCTCTTACTACCTAGTTTTCATTGCATTAGATCAACCCTCAAACATTGCATGGTTTGGATCTGAATTAAATTGTGGGATTGGGAAGTAGATGAGGCAGTACCTATTCACCTGTTTATTATCAAACCCTGGGAGTTACTTCTACGTTGCTTATATTGCTATGCTATGCTAGTAGACGTGGATTGGGTTTGAGTGTTTTCATGACAGATGTGAGATTGTTAATTTAATGGTTCAACTAAGGTGGCAACTTTAATACACATCTGGGTGGATTGAGGCACCTGGGGAACCCAGTGATTGCCTGTATTTTTTGGAAATCCCGGGGTACCGTGTGATTTTCCTATGGAACGCCACCTAGGCTCAAAGGGATCATGAGATTATTCATACTGGAAACTTCCTTGTGCAGCCACATGCCATTATGGGCTCTAGCATAGTTAATTAAGTCGTGTGAACTCTTACAGTGGTAGACTAGCAGATGTAGGGGATGTAGGTGTACCGATCTACCCATCGTAAGGTGCTAACGCTTCTGAAAGACTATTTCTCGGTCATCCATTTCTCAAACACCATGTAGTGCGAGAAATCCAATGGAGGAGATCGAGTCTTGTGGGGAAAAGTGCACAAACCTCTGCAGAGTGTACAAACTAATCATGGTTAGCCGTGTCCCCGGTTATGGACATCTTGAGTATCTAGTTCTTGGATTATCATGTGGATCTCATCACTCTTAATTTAATTTGATTGGGTTTAATGATGATTACTTTTAATTGGAATTGAGTTGGATGAACCTTCTCAATGTTTAACAACTACCATGATTGTTAAATAAAATTTATTCCTTTGCAGTAGGAAAAAATTGGCTTTACGCAAAAACATATTAACCATACAGCCTCCACCAGCCATATATGCATATAGTGATAGCTTTACATTGTTCATTACTCTCTTGTGTTACCTTGCCAGCATATTCTATGTGCTGACCCGTTTTCGGGCTGCAACGTATCATGTTGCAGACTTTTCAGACGATGAGTAAGGAGCCTTAGGTCGTGGTCTTTCACTCAGTGATGCCGTTGGAGTTGATGGACTCACTTTATCTTCCAAGCCTTCCGCTGTTATCGTATTAGATGGCCTTAAGCCATATTTATTGTAATAAGTTCTCTTTTGAGACATTCGATGTAATAAGTGTGTGATTGCCACTCTGTTATAAATCCTTTAAGTACTGTGTGTGTCAGCATTACCGATCCAGGGATGACACTTATACACAGAGATCAGACTATTTGAGGTCTGGTCGCTACAAAGATGGTATCAGAGCACACGCTGACTATAGGACACGACCACTAAGCTAAAGCCCTAGATCACTATTCTCTTCTCATTTCTAATTCCTCTCCTGTTTCTACTCTTTAGGATGGCGGACGCAAGGAACAAGTTTGCACAACCGGATGAAGACGCCCCCTTTGGAAGACACTTGAAGGAAGTCACTAGGTACTTAAACATTGGAATACCAAGCTTCACCGGGACTTACAACGCCACTTTACCAGAAGAGGAGTGATGGATGATTCAAGTTCAAGTTCCAGGAAGGACATTCGCGCCAGTCACCAGACCCATAGAATTTTCCTTTGATGCACCAACCTGGAGTCTAGGAAGGAGTATGGCAGCTCACATCACCATGGGATGCATTGGAGAAGTTTACCACAAGGAGCTTAAGGATACTATCTACTAGATTTGTGGGCGCCGAGATGAGCAATGAGAGATGATTAGCACCAGGAAGGATAGATCCATTGCATCTTTCATCCAGGAGTTAAACCAGCATATTCGCCGCCAGGAGAACCAGATGTGCGCATGCATGATAGATCTGAAGAAGGCAATGACCAGGATCATGGAGCTTGAAGAAGAACTCAAGGCTACTCATGAAGATTATGAGGAGGAAATCGTCGTACTAGTGGAAAGGAATGATGATCTGGAAAGGAAGGTAGGAGTATTTATGGGAGACCCCATGCCAGGAGGAGAAAACGAAGAACCCAAGGAGATTCGTCTGGAGGACTACATCATCATCGACAACACCGATTCGGACCCCGACGATAGCGATGATGACTATGTTGATGAAGCTGGAGCAGATGTCATGGAGTCTTCGACGGATCAATACTTCTAGTTGACCACCAAAGCAGTAGTAGTAGTAGTCTACCATGTAAATAGTATAGTCCAAGCACTTTGTAACGATAGTTCTAGACCGATTGTATGCCTTGCTTGATTGATTGAGTGATATGATTGTGTTTGTCTCATGTGCATATGGGTAGTGTTTTCTCACTAGACCTCATTCTATTCTATTCTCTTCTCTCTAAACCCTCAGATGCCTCCGAGATGTGACCCCAGATTTACCTTTCCACCGGAGCTCACTCAGTTAATCCAGTAGCAGAATACCCTGATGCAGCTGTTAGTTCAGAACCAAGGCAACAACAACAACAACAACAACAACAACAACAGCCCACCACCACCACCACCAGTTGACAACTTAGCCCGTTTTCTGAGGTTGCAGCCGCCGGTGTTCTCCAATAGCACCGAGCCGATAGTTGCAGATGATTGGCTCCGCAGGATTGGAAGGGAGTTAACCACTGCAGGATGCACATATGCTAAGAAGGTGCATTTTTCCGCACACCAATTGGATGGACCAATAGCCTCATGGTGGGAGAATACACTGTCACTTATCCTATAGCCACTGTCACATGGGACCGGTTCCAGCAGGCTTTCCGTACTGCCCATGTATCAGCAGGAGCTATGGCCATGAAGAAGCGTGAATTTCGCAACTTACGCCAAGGAGGACGCACTGTTGGCCAGTATGTGGATGAGTTTAGCAAGTTAGCACGTTATGCTCCAGATGACGTTGCTACGGATGCAGCTAAGGAGAAGTTTCTGGAGGGACTGAATGATGAGCTAAGCATGCAACTGATGGTAGCAAATTTCAATAACTACCAGGAGTTGGTGGATAAAGCTCTCATGCTTGAAGGGAAGCAGCAGCAGATTGATAGCCGCAAGAGGAAGTATGGACAGGGGAAGTATAATTCTGGAGCCCAGCAGAGACCCCGTTTCACCCCGAACTCGGGAGCACTTGTTCATAACCATGGAGGCCACACACATAATGGGGGAAGTTCGCACAACCATAGTGGCCCCAAGAATGGCAATGGTAATGGAGGAAGTAGCGGACAGAACCGTTCCAACCCAGCAACACCCACCAAGAAGGACCTAAGCCACGTTACTTGCTACAAGTGTCAGAAGACCGGACATTACGCCAATGAATGTCATGAAGCTAAGAATGGAAATGGCAATGGAAACTCTGGGAAGAAGCCCAACCCTTTCAACAGGGGACAAGTGAACCACGTTAACGTGGAGGAGATCGAAGCCCAGCCAGACGCAGTAATTGGTAAGTTTTTAGTTGAGTCATTTACTGCAGTCGTTCTTTTTGATACTAGTGCATCTCATTCATACATATCGAGGGGATTTGTGGATAAGTATAAGTTGCCCACTAGAGTTCTTAAGACACCCATGTTAGTAACCTCACCCGGAGCAGAGTATATGGCAAGCCATGAATGTTTTCAGATGCCATTGGCCATAGGTAGGCATGTTTTCCCCTCCGATATGATAATTTTGGAATCGCAAGGTTTGGATGTGATTCTGGGTATGGATTGGCTATCGATGTATGGAGGAAACATCGATTGCGCAAGTAAGACGATTTTACTCACCACCCCAGAAGGAAGAAGGATCAAGTATGTATCCAGGCATGTGCCTAATAGGACTCAAGTAAATTGCTTATCGGGAGTAGTACAGGAGGAAGTACTAGTGGTGAAGGAATTTCCGGATGTATTTCCAGAAGAGTTGCCAGGCATGCCACCGGATAGAGACATAGAGTTTTTGATAGAGCTTTTGCCATGCACAGGGCCAATATCTAAGAGACCGTACAGGATGCCCACACATGATTTAGAGGAAATTAAGAAGCAGATTAAGGAGTTACTGGATAAGGGATATATCCGCCCAAGCTCGTCACCTTGGGGATCACCAGTACTTCTAGTGGAGAAGAAGGATGGATCGTTAAGGATGGTTGTTGACTATCGTGGATTAAATGAAGTAACGATCAAGAACAAGTACCCACTGCCGATGATCAATGATTTGTTTGATCAGTTGCAAGGAGCTAAGGTGTTTTCCAAGATCAATCTGCGATCAGGTTATCACCAGTTGAAGATTCGAGAGCAGGACATACCTAAGACAGCTTTTACCACAAGGTATGGGCTATATGAGTATACCGTTATGTCATTTGGTTTGACTAACACACCTGCTTATTTTATGAACATGATGAACAAAGTCTTTATGGAGTTTTTGGATAAGTTCGTCGTTGTGTTCATTGATGATATTCTGTTTTACTCGAAGAATGAAGAGGAACATAAAGAACACTTGCGTTTGGTACTTGGCAAGCTCAGGGAACATCAGTTATACGCCAAGTTCAGCAAGTGTGAGTTTTGGTTGAAGGAAGTTGGATTCTTGGACATGTTATATCTGAAGAAGGAATAGTAGTAGACCCCAAAAAAGTTGTCACCGTGACAAATGGGAAGCACCCACGACAATTGGAGAGATCCGGAGTTTTCTTGGACTCGCAGGATACTACCGGAGGTTCATTGAGAATTTCTCAAAGATTGCTAAGACAATGACGGAGTTGTTAAAGAAGGACACCAAGCTCAATTGGACTGAGGAATGTGAGGCCAGTTTCCAGGAGTTGAAGAGACGCTTGGTTACATCACCAGTGTTGATTCTACCAAATCAACGCAAGGATTATGAAGTGTATTGCGATGCTTCTCGTCGAGGACTTGGAGCTGTGCTTATGCAGGAAGGAAGAGTTGTTTCATATGCCTCATGACAGCTTAAACCCCATGAATTAAACTATGCTATGCATGATTTGGAGTTAGCAGCCGTAGTGCATGCGTTGAAGACATGGAGACATTTTCTCATCGGAAACCATTGTGAGGTATACACGGATCACAAAAGTTTGAAGTATATATTCACACAGAAGGAGTTGAATCTCAGGCAGAGGAGATGGTTGGAACTCATTAAGGATTATGACATGAAGTTGCACTATCATCCCGGAAAGGCTAACGTAGTAGCCGATGCGTTGAGCCGCAAGAGTCATGTCAATACCCTCATGACCGAAGGATTACCCAGGGAGTTAGCAAAAGACCTTCATGAGCTATGTTTGGAGATAGTTCCGAGAGGTCATGTAGCAGCATTGGAGATTCAGTCCACTTTGATGGATAAGATCAGAGAAGCGCAAAAGACGGACAAGGAGATTGCCGGAATAAAGGAAAGGATGAGCAAAGGAAAAGCCAAGGGATTTCGTGAGGATGTGCACGATACTTTATGGTTTGAGGACCGCGTATATGTGCCAAAAGATCAGGAGATCAGGAAGTTGGTTTTGCAAGAGGCCCATGATTCGCCATATTCGATTCACCCAGGAAATACCAAGATGTATCTAGATTTGAAGGACATGTTCTGGTGGACCGGTATGAAGAAAGATATTGCGGAGTATGTAGCAGTTTGTGATGTATGTCAGAGAGTGAAGGCAGAACATCAGAAGCCAGCAGGATTGCTACAACCATTGCCTATACCCGAATGGAAGTGGTCTAAACTAGGCATGGATTTTATCATGGGATTGCCCAGGACTCGTTCAGGCTATGACTCGATATGGGTTGTAGTCGATCGATTGACGAAAGTAGCTCATTTCATCCCAGTAAAGACCACTTACACCAGTGCTAAGTTGGCAAAGATCTATATGAGCAGGATCGTATATCTGCATGGAGTTCCGAGGACCATTGTATCAGATAGAGGAACCCAGTTTACTTCAAAGTTTTGGAATCAGTTGCATGAAACTTTGGGAACCAGACTAGAGTTTAGTACAGCTTTTCACCCGCAAACAGATGGACAGACTGAAAGAGTAAATCAGATTCTGGAGGACATGTTGAGAGCTTGTGCGCTAGACTATGGATCTAGTTGGGACGATAATTTGCCTTATGCAGAGTTCTCTTATAACAATAGTTATCAAGCCAGTTTGAAGATGGCCCCTTTTGAAGCACTGTACGGAAGGAGGTGCAGAACACCGTTATTGTGGGACGAAGTTGGACACCGACAGTTGTTTGGACCAGATTTGATTAAAGAGTCTGAAGAGAAGGTTAAGCTGATTCGCGATAGACTCAAGATAGCCCAATCCAGGCAGAAGAGTTATGCGGATTCGAAACGCAAGGAGACAACCTACGAAGTCGGAGACAGAGCGTATCTTCGAGTATCACCACTCCGAGGAGTGAAGCGTTTTGGAGTTAAGGGAAAGTTAGCACCACATTTTGTGGGACCATACAGATTTTTGGAGCGTATGGGAGAAGTTGCTTACAAGTTGGAATTACCCGAAGGATTGTCCGGAGTTCACGATGTGTTCCATGTTTCTTAGTTGAAGAAGTGCCACACGGAGATGGCAGAAATTCCTCTGAGGGATACAGTGCCGCTAGAAGCAATACAGTTAGATAGCGATTTGACCTACGAGGAGAAACCAGTCAAGATACTCGAGTTTGCCAGCCGAGTTACACGCAGCAAGGTTATCAAATTTTGCAAGGTTCAGTGGAGTCACCATACTGAGGATGAAGCCACTTGGGAACGAGAAGAAGACTTACGAAAGGATCACCCTCACCTATTTTCTAGCCAACCTGAATCTCGAGGCCGAGATTCATCTTAAGAGGGGGTAGGTTTGTAACATCCCAAATTTTCAATTTGGAATGTTATACATGAGAGCATCATTGCATATCATGTTTTATTGCATTTTGGTTAATCCTAGAAATTCCAAGCAACTCAAGGACCTACGGAGAGAGTTGGGGATTTCGTTATTTTCATATTTGAGATTTTCTCGAATTATGAAAAGAGGATCGTTTGATTTTAATTATTTTTCTTTGAGTGATTTCTTTTATTAAAAATACAAGATAGAGAGGATAAAATGACTTCTTCAAAATAAAGAAATATCAGAGATTTAATATTAAAATCAAATAAGATTTTTATTCGGAGTTTTGTCGCTATTTTATTTGAATTAGGAAAAAAGTGCATTTTTCAAAATTGCATTTTAGGCCCAAATAAATGTTCACCTTGTCCGGCTTATTTTTAGAGGACGGGGAAAATTTATTTCGGGATTTTTGGAGTCCATTTAGTATTTTTTTTCTGCGCCTCGATTATTTTTAAAAAAAGTCAACCGACTTAGGGCCGTATTCGGCCAGGACTTCTCGGGCCAGGCCTTTAAAAGCCGCCGCCCCGAGGCCCGTTCAACCCGCCAGCCCCACCCGAACCCTAACCCTAAGCCGCCGCCGTTGCACACCGCCGCCCGCGCCCCGCGCCGCCGCTCGCACCGGAGCCTGCCGCCACCCGCCCCGCCACCCCATCACCCGCGCCGCCTCTGCCGGAACTCGCCGCCGCCCAGCCGGAGCCCCGCCGCCGCCGACCCGCCGGACCCCGCCGGAGTTCGAGGTAGCCGCCGCTGGTTTTTAAAAACCGATCGGTTTTATTTCGTAAACCCTAGATCCATTTTTAGATCCGGTTCGGTTTATTTATTTTTTTGGTTTAGTTATTTAGCGAACGCTCATTTTTACGTTCGGTTTTACGAATGGTTTTCACCGTTTAGCTGGAGATAACGAACGTTCGTTCGTTAGCCTATTCGTCAGTTTTTCTTTTTCTCGGATTTTCCATGATTATTTTCGATCGCGATTCCTGATCCGATTTTCGTTCTAGTATAACTTTTCGCTCGTTTATCGGAATCAGGCGATTAAAGCGCCTAGAGTTTCGTCCCGAAACCCTCTTTCCGTTTAATCAACTTAAACAAGTTTTTGCTACTGTAAAATTTGACCTAGGTCCAGATTAGTAAATGAAGCTTGTTTCTCTCGCCGTTTGAGTTTTGTTGTCTCATTTGATTTGATTCTTTTTTCCAACCGGAGTTCTTAAGTTGAACTTTCTGGTTAGTTCTCTTATTTGAGTTTTACCCGTGCTTTTGCTTGATTGCTTATTGTATGCTTGTTTGATTGCGATAGAGTACCCGGAGTGCGAAGCGTGCTACATCGAGTCTCTAGGTTTCGCGGATCATGAGCAAGGCAAGTAACACTTTGATCATACCTCTTACTACCTAGTTTTCATTGCATTAGATCAACCCTCAAACATTGCATGGTTAGGATCTGAATTAAATTGTGGGATTGGGAAGTAGATGAGGTAGTACATATTCACCTGTTTATTATCAAACCCTGGGAGTTACTTCTACGTTGCTTATATTGCTATGCTATGCTAGTAGACGTGGATTGGGTTTGAGTGTTTTCATGACAGATGTGAGATTGTTAATTTAATGGTTCAACTAAGGTGGCAACTTTAATACACATCTGGGTGGATTGAGGCACCTGGGGAACCCAGTGATTGCCTGTATTTTTTGGAAATCCTGGGGTACTGTGTGATTTTCCTATGGACCGCCACCCAGGCTCAAAGGGATCATGAGATTATTCATACTCGAAACTTCCGTGTGCAGCCACATGCCATTATGGGCTCTGGCATAGTTGATTAAGTCGCGTGAACTCTTACAGTGGTAGACTAGCAGATGTAGGGGATGTAGGTGTACCGGTCTACCCATCGTAAGGTGCTAACGCTTTTGAAAGACTCTGTCTCGGTCATCCGTTTCTCAAACACCATGTAGTGCGAGAAATCCAACGGAGGAGATCGAGTCTTGTGGGGAAAAGTGCACAAACCTCTGCAGAGTGTACAAACTAATCATGGTTAGCCGTGTCCTCGGTTATGGACATCTTGAGTATCTAGTTCTTGGATTATCATGTGGATCTCATCACTCTTAATTTAATTTGATTGGGTTTAATGATGATTAGTTTTAATTGGGATTGAGTTGGGTGAACCTTCTCAATGTTTAACAACTACCATGATAGTTAAATAAATTTATTCCTTTGCAGTAGGGAAAAATTGGCTTTACGGAAAAACATATTAACCATACAGCTTCCACTAGCCATATATGCATATAGTGATAGCTTTACATTGTTCATTACTCTCTTGTGTTACCTTGCCAGCATATTCTATGTGCTGACCCATTTTTGAGCTGCAACATATCATGTTGCAGACTTTTCAGACGACGAGTAAGGAGCCTTAGGTCGTGGTCTTTCACACAATGATTCCGTTGGAGTTGATGGACTCACTTTATCTTCCAAGCCTTCCGTTGTTATCGTATTAGATGGCCTTAAGCCATATTTATTGTAATAAGTTCTCTTTTGAGACATTCGATGTAATAGGTGTGTGATTGCCACTCTGTTATAAATCCTTCAAGTACTGTGTGTGTCAGCATTACCGATCTAGGGATGACACTTATACACAGAGATCAAACTGTTTGAGGTCTGGTTGCTACGCATGATAAATGTTTATTATTCATGCTAGAATTGTATTAACCAAAAACTTGATACATGTGTGAATACATAGAGAAAATAGAGTGTCACTAGTATGCCTCTACTTGACTAGCTCGTTGAATCAAAGATGGTTATGTTTCCTAACCATAGACAAAGAGTTGTCATTTGATTAACGGGATCACATGATTAGGAGAATGATGTGATTAACTTGACCCATTTCGTTAGCTTAGCACTTTGAGGGAGTCCTGGATTAGGGGGTGTCCGGATGGCCGGACTATACCTTCAGCCGGACTCCTGGACTATTAAGATACAAGATTGAAGACTTCGTCCCGTGTCCGGAAGGGACTTTCCTTGGCGTGGAAGGCAAGCTTGGCGATACGTATATGCAGATCTCCTACCATTGTAACCGACTTTGTGTAACCCTAACCCTCTCCGGTGTCTATATAAACCAGAGGGTTTTAGTCCGTAGGACAACATACACAACAACAATCATACCATAGGCTAGCTTCTAGGGTTTAGCCTCTCTGGTCTCGTGGTAGATCTACTCTTGTACTACCCATATCATCAATATTAATCAAGCATGACGTAGGGTTTTACCTCCATCGGGAGGGCCCGAACCTGGGTAAAACTTCGTGTCCCTTGCCTCCTGTTACCATCCGGCCTAGACGCACAGTTCGGGACCCCCTACCCAAGATCCGTCGGTTTTGACACCGACATTGGTGCTTTCATTGAGAGTTCCTCTGTGTCGTCGCCATCAGGAAGGATGCCTTGCCCCGTCTTTAAAGACGGCACCATTGCTAAGGGAGTTTGGCTGTCGGCCAAACCCTCCGGCTAGGTGGTTTTCTTATGACCGCCTGTTCGGTTTCTGCGCCGACGATGGCCTCTCGAGCCATCGAAAACAATCTTCATGTCAGCTCGGAACTCGCCGATCAGTTAGATCCAATGGAGCTCTCCTACATAAACAAGCTCTTGGATCGCTTCGCTGCCCTGGGAGTCGCTACGGATTATGACCAGATTGGGCCTAAACCCGATCTGAGAGAGATTAACTCTCCCCAAGTCACCCATCACGTTGCCGTGGTAGAGGGACAGTGCGGCGACCCTTTATCTATCTTAAGGACTCACTACGTCCGGATTCCCGATCCCTCCAAGCCGGATACCAGCGGAGGGGAGGATATCACTCAAGACCTGAACTTAGAGTCAGGTGATGGGCTGGATTCATTGGACAACATCCAGGAATCCAAAATTTCGAGTTCGGAAATTCCTCGGCCTTTGAGCCTCAGATGGGGTGAGGCTTCAGATTTAATTCCACCCACCCACCCCAACATAAGCGATCTATCCAAAATCAGGCAAGATCCCGATGAAACAGTACATCATTACTAGGCCAGATTCCTCCTGGTTAAGAACAGGCTAAGGGACTACCGCGAGGAAGACGCAATCTCAATCTTCTGCAATAATTGCACGGACAAGGGAATACTCAACGCCATAAGTCGCCGTGATATTACACGCGTCGCTGACTTGGCGTCCATTGTACGAAAGTACTGTGCGATGGAAAGCGCCTGGAAAACTGAAATAAAATTTTGGGACAATCCGGCCCTGAATACAAACCCAGTCCGAAATAAAAGGGTGCATCATCACCAGACACCCGGGTCAAGCACTAAAAAGCAAAAACCCTCTACAGGGCATGGAACCGTACTGGAAGGATGGCTCAATGGACCCTGTAAAATTCACAGTACAGAGGACGCCACACCAACTCACAGCCTTAGAGCATGTTGGATACTCCGGCAGGTGGCCAAAATTGGCGAAAATCTCCTAATTCTAGAGGCCACAGAAAGCCACCCCAGAGACACCAATACGGTATTAACAGTCTCCGAAGATTCTATGCCTAGCGCCGGACTCTATGTTCGTCTCCTTCCTCTGTCCATTTTTTATATACTTTCTGTCTTACATTCCTCTTCTCTCTCTCTCTCTCCCTCTCTCTCTCTCTCTCTCTCTCTTATAGCCTTTAAAGGCTCATAAAGTGATGCGCTATCCGCGCTCATTAAACATGGGGGCTTCTTTAAACAGAAGCTTATCTATACGGGCTTCACGCCCAACACATGTGTCACACTTCCGCATGTACCTTTTATTCACCATTATATGCATCGATATGACTTAAGTTTTGGCCAAGCTGGGTTGCCTGGCTCCTGTGCTTACCCCTACGTTCCCGATTGTTTGGCTAGGTGGTAAAGGGAGCACCTCTGCGATTGTTACTGCCGGGTCAGCTGGACGTGTACCTCAGACTGGGTGAAGCCGAAAGCTAGCGTTCTTAAGGGAATATTCGGTCGGTGAAGTAAAGATGATCCTTTTTTATTTATCTATACGCCCCTAGATGTTTTTCCTGTGTTTCTTTTCGCAGCATAGACATGCACTTTAGGGCATGCCTCCCAGGGAAAGGAACCCCTAACGGAACTATTCTCCCTGGAAGATGTTTCTTACTAACCATGTAATATAACATAACTAGTCGGGCACTTGTCTGTTCACGCACTAATGACGCCTATGCCTGGTCTCCATGCATTCCTCGGTTCCTATATAACCGCATGGGAATTCGGACACACTCCGGACCGTCAGGTCCCGAGGCTGAAGCGAAAAGGTCGGCCATGACAAATGATCTACAATCCGGCTAGAAGGCATTATAAATGTCAATTAAATTACATAGTCATTTTGACTGATTGTATTCCTCTTCAATACCATCTAACAGGCTGTCTAATTTACATTCCTGCTGGGAATACTTTGTGGCCAACTCTACTTGGCCGTATACTAAGCTTACAGGGATCTCCTTCCCATTGGTCCCTACAGGACCGACCTCGGCCATGTGGCTGGGGTCAGCCTTTGTGTACCGCGTCTTCACCATGGCCCAGGCCTCCCTAGCGCCTTGACGGCAGGCCGATATCTTCCACAATCAGATGCGCCACCATGCTCCCTTTAGCTTCTCCGCAAGCTCTCCAAGACCTTCGGGCATGGAGATGGATGGCCACAGGGCCTGGGCGACGCATTGCATCACCTGCCAAACTCGATCGAGCAGTTGCGAGAGCTCGGGAAGAAGGTCACCCGTAGAACCGGGCATCTCCTCTACAGGACGACCTGTTAGCACACCTACAGACATTGCTCTGTTAGTCGACTTCCCCGCCGAACTTTCTTTCAAAGGTTCGTTCAAGCACTTACTAAATATGCCATGCCGAAGCCGCTGATTCTCCTTCACAGAGTCTGACAGCTGGGCACGAACATCTTTCAGCTCGACGCCCAGCTTGGTGTTGGCATCTTGGAGATCGTTCTTCTCCCGCCTCACCTTTGTCAGCACCTTCTCACCAGCCTTTAGCTGGCGTAGGAGGTGTTGCCTTTCCAGATTCAATCCGGCGCCATCTACAATTTCATTTGTCAGATTCGCACCCATGCCGTGCTTCGCAAAATACTTATCTTTCGAAGTGTATATTACCAGAGGGGGACTCCTTGGGCTCCCCTGCTGCGGCTAGTTTGGCCTCAAGTTGGGCTTTGCACTCTTCCAGCTCCTTGGACAGTAGGGAATTCTTTTCTGTAAGAACCTGCATAACAAATGATCCTTAAATCAGTTATTCTAACTGTTTCAAGTCTCGGGGGCTACTGGTATATATATATATATATAATTACCAAAATTTTCTTACCCGTGTGTCTTTTACATATTGCTCCGTGGCTCTGGCTAGACCATTTTGAGCGACACGGAGGTACGCATCTCCCCAGTTGAAGGCATCTAACGCCCCTTGGGAGATACAAGCGTCGCGAAGAATTGTCCGGCGACGCCTGTGGTTCATGGCACTCTCCACCTCAGAGTTGGTGGCAGACAACCCGTCCACATCCTCCGTCGGAGGAGCGTCTGGCGCGCGCCTTCCATTCGCCTCCGCCTCCGGACCAGGCTTTGGAGCCTGGCTGGTGGAGGCGCGATTGGCAGCCTCCCCGGATATAGTCCGGTGAGGTCTCTTTGTCCTGAAGAGAGCACGAGTGTCAATGTGCCTCGAAGATATAACACCTGGATAAGGGGGCGCACCATACCTTTGCGCTGACGCCTCGGTCCGGACTGCACTTCTTTTCTGCCCACGGGGCCCTGCGGCCCCTCGTTGGCTTGTCGCCGCAGGTTCAGCCTTCCGCCTCAAAAACCTCCTGTAACGCCCTCAATGCGGCTATATCTCCCACGTGTCGAGGCACGACTTAGAGGCATAACCGCATTGAAAGCAATGTCGCAAGTTAGGCAATCTTCACAACATCCCATGTAATATATAGATAATAAAAGGGGAGATACATAGTTGGCTTACACTCACCACGTCAATCAAAGTACATAAATAGCATTACATCAACCAAACACTCATGGCTCGACTACGGCACCAAAATAAAAGATCAACCCAACATGCGACACGGTTCCGATCGCCCCAACTGGGCACCACTACTGATCATCAGGGAAAGACACATAGTAACGGCGTGAGTCCTCGTCGAACTCCCACTTGAGCTCAAGCGCGTCATCTGGAACGGAGTCATCAGGCCCTGCATCTGGTTTGGAAGTAATCTGTGAGCCACAGGGACTCAGCAATCTCGCACCCTCGCGATCAAGACTATTTAAGCTTATAGGTAAGGCAAGGTAAAATATGTGGAGCTGCAGCAAGCGACTAGCATATATGGTGCTTATCCTATTCGCAAAAGAGAGCGAGAAGAGAAGGCAAAGAGCGAACGAATAACTAGAGAACAACCTGCGGCAAGCATTACTCCAACACCGTGTTCACTTCCCGGACCCCGCCGAGAAGAGACCATCACGGTAACTCACACAGTTGATTCATTTTAATTAAGCTAAGGTTCAAGTTATCTACAACCGGACATTAACAAATTCCCATCTGCCCATAACCGCGGGCATGGCTTTCGAAAGTTCAAATCCCTGCAGGGAGTCCCAACTTAGCCCATGACAAGCTGTCACGGTCAACGAAGGAATAGACCTCCTCCCGAGACATTCCGATCAGACTCGGTATCTCGGTTCTACAAGACAACTCTGACAATGGTAAAACAAGTCCAGCAACACCACCCGCTGTGCCGACAAATCCCGATAGGAGCTGTACATATCTCGTTGTCAGGGCACACTGGATAAGCTAAGCATACGGGAGCCAACGTAACCCAAGTTGCCAAGGGACGGCCCCACACGGTGCTCTAGGTTGGACCAACGCTTAGAGAAGCACTGGCCTGGGGGTTTAAAATAAGATGACCCTTGAGTCCGTGAAACCCAAGGGAAAAAGGCTAGGTGGCAAATGGTAAAACCAAGGTTGGGCATTGCTGGAGGAGTTTTATTCAAGGTGGACTATCGAGGGGTTCCCATTATCACCCAACCGCGTAAGGAACGCAAAATCCGGGAACATAACACCGATATGACGGAAACTAGGGCGGCAAGAGTGGAACAAAACACTAGGCGAGAGGCCGAGACTTCCACCCTTTACCAAGCATATAGATGCATTAAGATAACAAGATAATATAATGATATCCCAACAAGTAAATAATGTTCCAACAAGGAACGGTCTCCAATCTTCACCTGCAACTAGCAATGCTATAAGAGGGGCTGAGCAAAGCGGTAACATAGCCAATCAACGGTTTGCTAGGACATGGTGGGTTAGAGGTTTGACATGGCAATTTGGGAGGCATGATAAGCAAGTGGTAGGCATCGTAGCATAGGCATAGCAAAAGAGCGAGCATCTAGCAAAGCAAAGATAGAAGTGATTTCGAGGGTATGATCATCTTGCCTGCAAAGTTGTCAGAGTTGACTGGATCCTCGAAAGCAAACTCAACGGGCTCCTCGTTAGTGAACTCGTCTCCTGGCTCTACCCAAACAATACAAAGAAGCAAACGGAACACAATCAACCACGTGCAAAGCTCAAACGACATGATGCAAACATGGTATGCTATGCGGGATGCGACATGTGATGCATATGCAAGATTTGACAAGGAATGAAAGAACCTGGCCTCAACTTGGAATTCCAAGTGTTCCACTGGAAAGGTGAGATGAAATCGCTTGAAAACGATATAAAGAACGCCGGAATCGGAGTCACGGTTTGGAAATGGCAAGCAATTCAAATATGGCACCGGTCTGCGATAAACAGCAAGTGACCATCTAAATGCAACAAGATGAACATGCTACAACACTCAAACATGACAACAAAATACATGGCAGGGATCCATTTATGATGCTTAACAAAAGATGAACACTGAGCTACGGCCAATTCATCAATTAACAGGTTCAAACAAGCATGGCAAAAATGCATTTGGTAAATAGATTTCAGACTTAGTGAAATTAACACTTGCCTGGAATTTCAGATCAGATAGTATACTTTGGAGCATGCAAACTATATGCTACAGGACCTGAACATGGCAAAGTAAAGCATGGCATGGAGCTACTCAAAGATCTTAACAAAAGTCCCTTAGTGACCTTGAGCCAAAAGGGATCAGAAAATACATTTGCAAGCATGTGAACATGGCAAAAACATAATCAGATCATAGACTTAGAGAAAAACCGGAGTATGCAAATCAGATATCAAGTAGGCATGTTTACGAGCTCGATGCACTCACTACAAAGCAAGGCATGACAATCTAAGAATACACCCATCAAGAATACACATTATACAAGCTAGAAATGGCAAGAACAATAACATAGCATGCACAGATCAACTACAACATCCTCGGCAAAATCGCTAACAAGTAGACAATCTGCCCAGATTCACGAAATAGCAGAAGTAGAGCTCGATTGACTCAAGCTATGGTGCTCCATAATTGCAAAAAAAGACATGCATGGATAGAGCACTACAATATTAACAAAACATCCTTACTGATCATCCTCAAAAGAGGCACGGATCACTAGGAAACAACATGAACATATGGCATATTGAGATAAACAGATCAAGGACAGTGGAAATGCTAAGTCCCTGAAATCAGAATTAACAAATGCTCTACTTTGCAAGCTTGTGCTAGTCACCACACACATCACAAAAATACATGGGTTGCACCTCTGGAAAGATGGCAAAACATATAACAAAACATATGTAGAACTCAGGGGCATATCATGCACACAATAATCATGGCAAAAATGACAAATATCTAATTGGAGCAGTAGATCTGACAATTATCTCAAATAGCATTCTTCCAACAACATTTAGGGCATCAAGATGAACTCAAATGAAAATGATGCAATGAGATGAAATGATGTACTCTCTGAGGCGAACATTTTGATATGCTATATGCCCAAAACGGAGCTACGGATGCGGAGATACAACATGATGAAAATCGCTAAATAGTTAGGGTTTCGGGGAGAAGTCAACCGAAGCAAATCCCAGATCCAGATTGGATCGAGGTCGGGCACTGTAGCTGGCGCGCCTCGCGAGGATGCTCGCCAGAGTTCCTGTCGGAGATGGGGCCGAGGTCATCGGACTTGCTCCGGTGGCCGGAGATGGAGGAGGGCGACGCGCGACGACGAGGGGCGACGAGGAGGCGGCGGCGTTGGTGCGGAAGCCGGAGCGGCGTCGGCGCGGCTGCCGGAGTGCTTCGGGCGGCGAGGCACGCTGGTCAGCGGTGAGCTGCTCCGGTGAGGCAGCGGGGAGAGCGGGGCGGCACTGAGGCGGAGGAAGGCGGCTTCGGGCGGCGGGAGGAGCCGGGCCTCGGGGGCCCGCTGCGGGTCGTGGCGGGCTGGCGGTGGAAGCGGCGATGTGGGCGCGCACCCGCCACGTGGCAGCGCGGGGTTGGCCCTGGTGGGGCGGCGGACGTGTCCGGCCAGACCGGACGTGTCCGGCGCGGCGCGAGGTGGTGGACCTAGGGTTAGGGATGGAGGGGATCCGGGATTTTCGAGGAGGGGTCTTTATATAGGCATAGGGGGAGCTAGGAGAGTCCAAATGAGGTGCGGTTTTCGGCCACGCGATCGTGATCGAACGCTCTAGATGATGGAGAGGGTTTTGGTGGGTTTTGGGCCAAATTGGAAGTGTGTTGGGATGCAACACACACGAGGCCTTCTCGATCCCTTGGTTAACCGTTGGAGCATCAAACGAAGTCCAAATGGTATGAAACTTGACAGGCGGTCTACCGGTAGCAAACCAAGGCCGCTTGGCAAGTCTCGGTCCAATCCAGAAATGTTTAATTCCCACACACGAAAGAAAGGTAGAAATGACCACCGGAGGAGAACGAAGCGCCGGAATGCAAAACGGACAACGAGGAAAATGCTCGAATGCATGAGATGAACACGTATGCAAATGCAATGCACATGATGACATGAGATGAGATGCATGACAACGACAACAACACACGGAGACAAAAACCCGAACCCGAGAAAATAAAATAACTTAACGCCGGAAACGGCAAGAGTTGGATTACATATTAGGTAAATCATATACGGGGTGTTACAACACTCCACCACTACGAAAGGATCTCGTCCCAAGATCTAGGACTGAAAGAACGCCGGGTACTCAGAACGGAGGTGATCCTCGCGTTCCCAGGTAGCTTCACAGTCGGAATGGTGTGACCACTTGACTTTGAGGAATTTGATTGACTTGTTGCGAGTCTTGCGTTCAGTCTCTTCAAGAATAGCAACGGGTGCTCACGATAAGAGAGATCTTCTTGGAGCTCAATGTCTTCGAAGTTGACGGTGCGATCAGGAGTCTTGAAGCACTTTCGGAGCTGAGAGACATGGAACACGTCATGCACATTTGCCAAGTTTGAAGGAAGCTCGAGTTGATAGGCGAGATCGCCTCTCTTGCTGACGATCTTGAAAGGTCCCGCGTATCTAGGGGCAAGCTTCCCTTTGATACCGAAGCGACGAGTACCTTTCATTGGAGAGACGCGGAGGTAAACATGATCTCCGATCTCGAAAGCCAAATCACGGTGCTTACTATCATAGTAGCTCTTCTGGCGGGATTGGGCTGCTTTGAGGTTATCTCGAATGACTTTACACATTTCCTCTGCCTCTGTGATTAAGTCATTTCCCAGGAGTTGACGTTCACCGGTTTCAGACCAGTTGAGAGGGGTACGACACTTCCTGCCATACAGAATTTCGAATGGGGCCTTGCCCGAACTTGCTTGAAAACTGTTGTTGTAGGAGAATTCAGCATATGGAAGACAATCCTCCCACTTCATGCCGAAAGAGATCACACAAGCCCTGAGCATATCTTCAAGAATCTGGTTCACACGCTCGACTTGACCGCTAGTTTGAGGATGGAAAGCTGTGCTGAAGCGGATGTTGGTGCCCATGGCCTTCTGAAAAGAATCCCAAAACTTGGAGGTAAAGATGATGTCACGGTCTGAAGAGATCACCTGTGGAATACCGTGCAGAGAGACAATCCAAGAGGTATAGAGCTCCGCCAATTGAGCTGCAGTGATAGACTCTTTGATAGGCAGAAAGTGAGCCACTTTAGTGAGTTTGTCGATGACAACGAATATAGCATCATTGCCACGCTTGGACTTTGGAAACCCAGTCACGAAGTCCATCTCAATGTGGTCAAACTTCCATTCTGGAATGGCAAGAGGTTGGAGGAGTCCAGCTGGCCTTTGGTGTTCTACCTTCACTCTTCTGCAGACATCACATTCATTCACGAACTGAGCAATTTGCGCTTTATTCGAGTCCACCAATAAGCCTGCTTAAGGTCCTGATACATCTTCGTGCTCCCAGGGTGGATGGAGAGGAGTGAATTGTGAGCCTCGTTCATGATAACCTTACGAAGATCACCTTTGGGCACAACAATACGATCCTCGAAGAAGAGAGTATCCTTGTCATCAAGGCGGTAGCACTTGTACTTGGGTTGACTCTTGGCAATCCCAATCTTCACCTTCTTCACCATAGCATCAAGAAGTTGAGCCTCGCGAATCTGGTCTTCCAAGGTAGGAGAGACTTGAAGGTTGGCGAGGAAACCTTGAGGAACAACTTGCAGATTGAGTTTGCGGAAAGCTTCACAAAGCTCGGGTTGATAAGGCTTGAGAATCAGGCTGTTGCAACAAGCCTTTCTGCTCAATGCGTCAGCAATCACATTGGCCTTGCCTGGAGTATACTCGATACTCGGATTATACTCTTGAATCATTTCGACCCATCGAGTCTGCCTGAGGTTGAGATTAGGCTGAGTGAAGATGTACTTGAGACTCTTGTGGTCAGTGAAGATGTCCACTTTTCTTCCCAATAAGAGATGTCTCCAAGTCAAAAGAGCATGCATAACTGCCGCCAACTCAAGGTCATGAGTGGGGTAGTTCTTCTCATTGGGCTTCAACTGGCGAGAGGTATAAGCCACAACTTTCTTCTCTTGCATCAACACTGCGCCAAGACCTTAGAGAGAGGCATCGCAAAAGACCTCGAACGGTTTGGATTCATCAGGAGGAGTCAGAACTGGAGCAGTGACCAATTTCTCTTTCAAGGTGTTGAAAACGATGTCACATTCCGGAGACCAAACGTACTTGACGTGCTTCTGGAGAAGATTTGAGAGAGGCTTCGCGATCTTAGAAAAGTTTTCAACGAATCTTCGACAATAGCTTGCGAGACCGAGGAAGCTACGGAGTTGCTTCACGTTCTGAGGTGGTTCCCAATTCACAATTGCAGACACCTTCTTAGGATTCACCGCAATGCCCTTGGCAGAGATGATATGACCAAGATAAAGAACCTCATCGAGCCAAAATTCGCACTTGGAGAACTTAGCGTAGAACTGGTGTTCCCTGAGCTTATCGAGTACCAAACGCAAGTGCTTGGCATGATCTTCCTTGTTCTTTGAAAAGACCAGAATGTCGTCGAGATAGACCAAAACGAAGTCATTGGTGTAGGCATTGAAGATGAAGTTCATCATGCGAGAGAAAGTCGGAGGAGCATTGACGAGGCCAAAAGACATGATAGTGTATTCATATGAACCATAGCTTGTCCTGAAAGCCGTCTTGGGAATATCTTGCTCACGGATTCGAATCTGATGATAACCCATACGGAGATCAAGCTTGGAAAATACTTGGGCACCTTTGAGTTGTTCGAACAACTCGTTGATGTTGGGAAGTGGGTACTTGTTCTTGATAGTCTTCTTGTTCAATGGGCGGTAATCAACACATAGTCGATCCGTTCCATCCTTCTTCTTCACAAAAAGAACACCACAACCCCACGGAGAGGAACTAGGTCGGATGAGACCCATTTGCTCTTGAATATCGAGTTGCTTCTTTAGCTCCTTCAACTCTTTAGGTCCGAGCTTGTAAGGACGCTTGCACACTGGTTCCGTGCCAGGCTCAAGATCGATAACGAATTCAACTGGCCGGTGCGGAGGCATTCCTGGAAGCTCTTCTGGACAGACGTCTTGATATTCGCACACGACTGGAATTTGCGAGATAGCATCCAGTTCACCCTTCTCATTGAGAGAGAACAGACGGATGGTATCGTCATTCGTGGTAAAGACAATTACATCCTCAGACGAATGAGTCAATTGAATCTGCCTGGCTGCACAATCAAGCTGAGCCTTGTGCTTAGAAAGCCAATCCATTCCGAGAATAAGATCAATATCCGAGTTACCAAGAACCATTGGAGAAGCCAAAAACTTGAAATCACCCATCATGATAGAAACATCCGGGACTACGGAAGTAGCCCTCATAGACTTAGCCGGAGAAACCACTCCCATAGGTTTACCCAACATTTGTGAAACGAAGTCATGCTTGGAAACAAATGATCTTGACATGAAACAATGCGATGCACCAGTGTCGAAAAGAACTTTTGCAGGAAAAGAGTTAACTGGAAAGTTACCCATGATGACATCTGACGAGTCCTCTGCCTGAGCTGCATTCAGCAAGTTGACCTTGGCGTGCTTGGGTTTATGCTTGGCCACAACTGTACTTGCCGATCTCACAGGAGGAGGAGGAGGAGGGAGACGCCTCTGATTGAAGCATTTGTTGGCATAGTGACCCTTATGTTGGCACTTGTTGCATGTGACCTCTGAGAGCGGACGGTGATACGGAGCACTCGATCTTGGAGCTTGAGATGAAGTCTTGTTCTGAAAGCCAGGGTTGGGTGGGTGGGAAGATCCACTAATACCTTTGCTCTTCTAATACGGCTGACAGAACGGAGGAGGAGGAAGCCAATACTTCTGCTGCTTGGCCACTTGAGTAGAGGAAGAAGGAGTAGCATCTCTGACTCGCTTCTTGGACGCATCACACTTCAGTTGAGCAGCCTCTTGCTTCAATGCCATGTTGTAGAACTCATCGTACCTCAAGGGCTCAAAGAGAACAAGAGATAGCTGGATTTCTTCTCTGAGACCACCCCTAAACTGGTATATCATGCTCTTCTCGTCAGGGACGTCCTGCTTAGCAAAGCGGGCGAGCTTCTGAAACAACTTGTTGTAGTCATAGACAGACAAAGAGCCTTGCTTCAGGTTGCGGAATTCCTCACGCTTGCTTTCAACCACACTCTAAGGAATATGATGAGCTTTGAAGTCTTGACAGAATTCATCCCAGGTAATCACACGGCCTCCTCTTGAATCCTTGTACTACCGGAACCATTCTGCAGCTTGGTCCTTGAGTTGGAAGGAAGCGAACTTGACAAAGTCCTTAGGCCTGACGTTACTGCACTCGAAATGCTTGCACAGATCCACGAGCCAATCGTCAGCATCAGTTGCCTCAACACAATTGCTGAAAGTCTTTGGCCTATTAGCAAGGAACTGGTTGAGTGTAGCAAAGTGATTCTAATTGTTGCCTTGGTTGCCTTGGTTCGCTGGATTACGCTCTTGAAGAATTTGCATGATCAACTGTGTGTTTGCATTGGTTGCAGCCATCACAGCTTGCCATGCCTCCAGAGGAGGTGGAGGTGGTGGCGGATCCTGATTCTGATTTTGATTGCTGCTCTTAGCAGGAGCCATTCTGAAGAGGGTGACAACCGTTAGCACGTTGACAGATAAAATGAAGCTGAATCAAGCGGGTTGAAATTGCAACATATAGTCTTCACATCCGAACATAAGAACGAATGCATTCCACTTGAAATGGTCACATATCCATAAATTGAGAAGCCACTTAGAATTTAGGTAGAGGAATAAATCAACAAGGTACGGATCAAGAATGAATACTCGGTAAGAAATCCCAATCTCAAACCAAATATCCGTGGAAGAAGAACTAGAGCTACAAGAATTCCCACCTATGAAACTCTCGAACCTTTCCGGTTATGCAATCAGGTGTTGGGGATACAGGGGAAGCATAATATCTCACCCAAAACTAGCAAATCCTACATCCAGCTGTATCCATCCTTCAACACATAACCGAGAAAAACTTCGGAAACCATCTACCTCAACCTTCGAAAAGCATCTGTTATACGAGTTATGGCAATACTCCCGAACTCCCGCCCCGGTACTGGGTGGCGTCGAGGTTATCTCACCAACGAACTGCATAAAAGAGATTTTCGATGTCGGCGTACTAAACTCAGGTATTCCAGAACTGCAACGATAAAATTATGACGACAACACCTCGGAGCTCAACTCCCCGGGACACTGCCACAACCCCTAAAGACAGGAGGCACCAAGAACAATGTTTTCGACACAAAACCATCGGAACAATTCCAAGATACCCGCGTGATCCTAAATTTTTTTAGTGAAATTTGAGAAGAGGAGTCAAAACTCTACGTCAAGATGCCTTACCGGAGCGATGAGGAGACTGGGGAGTAAAAAGAATTCCTAAACTCTCCGATATATAATTTCTAAATGACTCAAAACATTTTCCTAGACACAACTCGGTTGCTAATAACGATCAAGCAAAGGGGCTCCTAAGGTCGGGGAAGGCTCTGATACCAACTTGTAACGCCCTCAATGCGGCTATATCTCCCATGTGTCGAGGCACGACTTAGAGGCATAACCGCATTGAAAGCAATGCCGCAAGTTAGGCAATCTTCACAACATCCCATGTAATATATAGATAATAAAAGGGGAGATACATAGTTGGCTTACACTCACCACGTCAAATCAAAGTACATAAATAGCATTACATCAACCAAACACATCATGGCCCGACTACGGTGCCAAATAAAATATCAACCCAACATGCGACACGGTCCCGATCGCCCCAACTGGGCACCACTACTGATCATCAGGGAAAGACACATAGTAACGGCGTGAGTCTTCGTCGAACTCCCACTTGAGCTCATGCGCGTCATCTGGAACGGAGTCATCAGGCCCTGCATCTGGTTTGGAAGTAATCTGTGAGCCACAGGGACTCAGCAATCTCGCACCCTCGCGATCAAGACTATTTAAGCTTATAGCTAAGGCAAGGTTCAATATGTGGACCTGCAGCAAGTGACTAGCATACATGGTGGCTAACCTCTTCGCAAAAGAGAGCAAGAAGAGAAGGCAAGGCGCGAACGAATAACTAGAGAACAACCTGCGACAAGCATTATTCCAACACCGTGTTCACTTCCCGGACTCCCCGCCGAGAAGAAGACCATCACAGTAACTCACACATGGATTCATTTTATTAAGTTAAGGTTCAAGTTATCTACAACCGGACATTAACAATTCCCATCTGGCCCATAACCACGGGCACGGGCTTTCGAAGTTCAAATCCCTGCAGGGAGTCCCACTTAGCCCATGACAAGCTCACGCGTAACGAAGGAATTAGACCTCCTCCCGAGGACATTCCGATCAGACTCGGTATCTCGGTTCTACAAGACACCTGACAATGAAAACAAATCCAGCAAACACACCCCTCTGTGCCGACAATCGATAGGAGCTGCCATATCTCGTTCTCAGGGCACACCAGATAAGCTAAGCGTACGGAAGACAACGTAACCTAAGTTGCCAAGGGACGGCCCCGCACGGTGCTCTAGGTTGGACCAACACTTAGAGAAGCACTGGCCCGGGGGTTTAAAATAAAGATGACCCTTGAGTCCGCGAAACCCAAGGGAAAAAGGCTAGGTGGCAAATGGTAAAACCAAGGTTGGGCATTGCTGGAAGAGTCTTATTCAAGGCGAACTATCAAGGGGTTCCCATTATCACCCAACCGCGTAAGGAATGCAAAATTCCAGGAACATAACACCGATATGACGGAAACTAGGTCGGCAAGAGTGGAACAAAACACCAGGCAAAAGGCGAGCCTTCCACCCTTTACCAAGTATATAGATGCATTAAGATAACATGATAATATAATGATATCCCAACAAGTAAATAATGTTCCAACAAGGAACGGTCTCCAATCTTCACCTGCAACTAGCAACGCTATAAGAGGGGCTGAGCAAAGCGGTAACATAGCCAATCAACGGTTTGCTAGGACATGGTGGGTTAGAGGTTTGACATGGAAATTTGGGAGGCATGATAAGCAAGTGGTAGGCATCATAGCATAGCATAGCAAAAGAGCGAGCATCTAGCAAAGCAAAGATAGTAGTGATTTCGAGGGTATGATCATCTTGCCTGCAAAGTTGTTAGAGTTGACTGGATCCTCAAAAGCAAACTCAACGGGCTCCTTGTTAGAGAACTTGTCTCCCGGCTCTACCCAAACAATACAAACAAGCAACAAGGACACAATCAACCACGTGCAAAGCTCAAACAACAAGATGCAAACATGATATGCTATGCGGGATGCGATATGCGATGCATATGCAAGATTTGACAAGAGATGAATGAACCTGGCCTCAACTTGGAAATCCAAGTGTGCCACTGGAAAGGTGAGATGATTCCGCTTGAAAACGATATAAAGAATGCCGGAATCGGAGTTACGGTTTGGAAATGGCAAGCGATTCAAATATGGCACCGGTCTGCGATATACAGCAAGTAGCCATCTAAATGCAACACGATGAACATGCTACATCACTCAAACATGGCAAAAAATACATGGAAGGGATCCATTCATGATGCTTAACAAAAGCGGAACACTGAGCTACGGCCAATTCATCCATTAACAGGTTCAAACAAGCATGGCAAAAATGCATTTGGTAAACAGATTTCAGACTTAGTGAAATTAATACTTGTCTGGAATTTCAGATCAGGTAGCACACTTCGGAGCATGAAAACTATATGCTACAGGACCTGAACATGGCAAAGTAAAGCATGGCATGGGGCTACTCAAAGATCTTAACAAAAGTCCCTTAGTGACCTTGAGCCAAAAGGGATCAGAAAATACATTTGCAAGCATGTGAACATGGCAAAAACATAATCAGTTCTCAGACTTAGTGAAAACTGGAACATGCAAAATCAGATATCAAGTAGGCATGTTTACGAGCTCGATGAACTCACTACAGAGCAAGTCATGACAATCTAAGCATACACCCATCAAGAATATACATTATAAAAGCTAGACATGGCAAGAACAATAGCATAGCATGCACGGATCAACTACAACATCCTCGGCAAAATCGCTAACAAGTAGACAATCTGCCCAGATTCACGAAATAGCAAAAGTAGAGCTCGATTGACTCAAGCTAGGGTGCTCCATAATTGCAAACAAAGACATGGATGGATAGAGCACTACAAGATTAACAAAACATCCTTACAGATCATCCTCAAAAGAGGCATGGATCACTAGGAAACAATATGAACATATGGCATAATGAGATAAACAGGCGAAGGACTTCAGTGGAAATGCTAAGTCCCTGAAATCAGAATTAACAAATGCTCTACTTTGCAAGCTTGTGCTAGTCACCACACACATCACAAAAATACATGGGTTGCACCTCTGGAAAGATGGCAAAACATATAACAAAACATATGTAGAACTCAGGGGCATATCATGCACACAATAATCATGGCAAAAATGACAAATATCTAATTGGAGCAGTAGATCTGACAATTATCTCAAATAGCATTCTTCCAATAACATTTAGGGCATCAATATGAACTCAAATGAAAATGATGCAATGAGATGAAATGATGTACTCTCTGAGGCGAACATTTTGATATGCTATATGCCCAAAACGGAGCTACGGATGCGGAGATACAACATGATGAAAATCGCTAAATAGTTAGGGTTTCGGGGAGAAGTCAACCGAAACAAATCCCAGATCCAGATCGGATCGAGGTCGGGCACTGTAGCTGGCGCGCCTCCCGAGGATGCTCGCCGGAGTTCCTGTCAGAGATGGGGCCGAGGTCATCGGACTTGCTCCGGTGGCCGGAGATGGAGGAGGGCGACGCGCGACGACGAGGGGCGACGAGGAGGCGGCGGCGTTGGTGCGGAAGCCGGAGCGGCGTCGGCGCGGCTGCCGGAGTGCTTCGGGCGGCGAGGCACGCTGGTTAGCGGTGAGCTGCTCCGGTGAGGCAGCGGGGAGAGCGGGGCGGCACTGAGGAGGAGGAAGGCGGCTTCGGGCGGCGGGAGGAGCCGGGCCTCAGGGGCCCGCTGCGGGCCGCGGCGGGCCGGTGGCGGAAGCGGCGATGTGGGCGCACACCCACCACGTGGCAGCGCGGGATTGGCCCGGGTGGGGCGGCGGACGTGTCCGGCCGGACCGGACGTGTCCGACGTGGCGTGAGGTGGTGGATCTAGGGTTAGGGATGGAGGGGATCCGGGATTTTCGAGGAGGGGTCTTTATATAGGCATAGGGGGAGCTTGGAGAGTCCAAATGAGGTGCGGTTTTCAGCCACGCGATCGTGATCGAACACTCTAGATGATGGAGAGGGTTTTGGTGGGTTTTGGGCCAAATTGGAAGGGTGTTGGGCTGCAACACACACGAGGCCTTCTCGGTCCCTCGGTTAACCGTTGGAGCATCAAACGAAGTCCAAATGGTACGAAACTTGACAGGCGGTCTACCGGTAGCAAACCAAGGCCGCTTGGCAAGTCTCGGTCCAATCCGGAAATGTTTAATCCCCACACACGAAAGAAAGGTAGAAATGACCACCGGAGGAGAACGAAGCGCCGGAATGCAAAACGGACAACGGGGAAAATGCTCGGATGCATGAGAAGAACACGTATGCAAATGCAATGCACATGATGACATGAGATGAGATGCATGACAACGACAACAACACACGGAGACAAAAACCCGAACCCAAGAAAATAAAATAAATTAACGCCGGAAATGGCAAGAGTTGGATTACATATTAGGTAAATCATATCCGGGGTGTTACACCTCCCCTGCAAAGTTCGGTTGTAATCAGGAAACTGAAAACATGAGAGGGCGGACACCTATTTGGGGTACTGGGACTTCGATCTCAGTTACCTGGGAGGCCGGGATTAGCCTTGGGTAATCGGCCGTAATGGCCACCAAGGCGTTGTCCTTGCTCAATTGATTGAACACTCCGTCAATCAGCTCCACAGATATGTCCGGATCCTCTTGAGAGGCCGGGTCGAGGGACCGTCCTGGGTCCTCTGGTTGTGGAGGAGGGCTGCTTATTTCCTTAACAGCCCGGCGCAGTTCCTGGGTTGAAGTCGTCAGACTGTATATTTAACAATGGGAATACAAAACGGATGGGCAAGTAAATGTGACCGCTTACCCAGCTTGGGGGATTGTGCATAGAGAATCCACCCTGTGGGTTGACGCGGAGAAATTCCTCCTCTTCTCCCTTATACAAAGTGGACAAGATCTTTAGTAGAGCGGCAGCTGAATCCGTCCCCTTACGGCCATAGCGGGTGGCGTCGTCCTCCCCGTTGAAGTCCCACATGGGGTGGCTTCTATACTGAAGCGGCTGCACCCCCCGCATGATGCATTCGGCCATAACCCCGATCATGGTCAGTCCGGAATGGGCTAACAATCTTATTCGGCCCATCAGGTAAATGATGTCCCTGTCACTTTCCCTCTGAGGGCTCCATGGACGCCAGCTTAGGTGCTTCTTTAAGGGAGCACTGTCGAACTCAGGGAGGCCAATCCGAACAGGATCTGGCAGCGGGACATCCTCTATATAAAACTATTCCGAAGGCCAGTCTTCAGACGCCTTCTTTGGAGTTCCGGATAGATATCCGGTCCCGGCGATGCGCCACACTTCGGCTCCGCCCACTTGATACATTGACCCCTCCTTAGAGCGGGGCACAAGGCAGAATAACCTTTTCCATAGCCTGAAATGAGCCTCGATACCTAAAAACAGCTCGCAGAGGGCTATGAAGCCCGCGATATGCAATACGGAGGCTGGCGTGAGATTGTGTAGCTGGAGGCCGTAGAACTCCAGCAGCCCCCGGAGAAATGGATGGATTGGAAACCCGAGCCCCCTTATTAAATAAGGGACAAGGCATACCCGCTCTCCTTTGGAGGGATTAGGGGCACTCTCCGCTTGCTTTCCGCCGTTATAGACGGCAAGACCGGCTCGAACCGGGATCATGTAGGCCGGGGGGAGAAATCCCTTGGTCTGGAGCGTCACTAGCTCGCTATGCGGGACGGAGCATCTCTCCCAATATCCAGGCTGAGGGCTGGAAGGGCGAAAGGAGGAGTTGCGATGGCTGGCCATGGTGGAATGGACCTTTGTCGGATGCGCTCTGGATTAGGGGGTGTCCGGATGGCCGGTCTATACATTCAGCCGGACTCCTGGACTATGAAGATACAAGATTGAAGACTTTGTCCCGTGTCCGGAAGGGACTTTCCTTGGCGTGGAAGGCAAGCTTGGCGATGCGGATATGCAGATCTCCTACCATTGTAACCGACTTTGTGTAACCCTAACCTTCTCCGGTGTCTATATAAACCGGAGGGTTTTAGTCTGTAGGACAACATACACAACAACAATCATACCATAGGCTAGCTTCTAGGGTTTAGCCTCTCTGATCTTGTGGTAGATCTACTCTTGTACTACCCATATCATCAATATTAATCAAGCAGGACGTAGGGTTTTACCTCCATCGAGAGGGCCCGAACCTGGGTAAAACTTCGTGTCCCTTGCCTCCTGTTACCATCCGGCCTAGACGCACAGTTCGGGACCCCCTACCCGAGATCCGCCGGTTTTGACACCGACACACTTGATCGTTTAGTTTGTTGCTATTACATTCTTCATGACTTATACATGTTCCTGTGACTATGAGATTATGCAACTCCCGTTTACCAGAGGAACACTTTGTGTGCTACCAAATGTCACAACGTAACTGGGTGATTATAAAGGTGTTCTACAGGTGTCTCCAAAGGTACTTGTTGGGTTGGCGTATTTCAAGATTAGGATTTGTCACTCCGATTGTCGGAGAGGTATCTCTGGGCCCACTCGGTAATACACATTACTCAAGCCTTGCAAGCATTCTAACTAATGAGTTAGTTGCGGGATGATGTATTACGGAATGAGTAAAGAGACCTGCCGGTAATGATATTGAACTAGGTATTGAGATACCGACGATCGAATCTCGGGCAAGTAACATACCGATGACAAAGGGAACAACGTATGTTGTTATGCAGTTTGACCGATAAAGATCTTCGTAGAATATGTAGGAGCCAATATGAGCATCTAGGTTCCACTATTGCTTATTGACCGGAGACGTGTCTCGGTTATGTCTACATAGTTCTCGAACCCGTAGGGTCCGCACGCTTAAAGTTCGATGATGGTTATATTATGAGTTTATGTGTTTTGATGTACCAAAGGTAGTTCGGAGTCCCGGATGTGATCACGGACATGACGAGGAGTCTCGAAATGATCGAGACATGAAGGTTGATATATTGGACGACTATATTCGGACACCGGAATGGTTCCGGGGGTTATCGGATATATATACCGGAGTACTGGGGGGTTACCGGAACCCCCCGGGGGTTATTGGGCCTCATGGGCCCAAGTGGTGGAAGAGGAGAGGCGGCAGGAGGTTGCGCACAACCCCCCTTGCCCCAAACCGAATTGGGAAAGGGAAGGAGGCGGCGGCCCCCCTTCTCCTTCCTTCTCTCCACCTCCTCCTTCCCCCTTCTCCTAGTTGGAATAGGAAAGGGGGGCAAAACCTACTTGGAGTAGGATTGCCCCCCTTGCGCGCGCCTCCTCCCCTTGGCCGGCCCCCTCCTCCTCCCCCCTTTATATACGAAGGAGGGGGGCACCCCATAGACACAACAATTGATCTCTTGGATCTTTTAGCCGTGTGCGGTGCCCCCCTCCACCATAATCCACCTCGGTCATATCGTAGCGGTGCTTAGGCAAAGCCCTGCGTAGGTAGAACATCATCATCATCACCACGCCGTCATGCTGACGGAACTCTCCCTCAAAGCTCGGCTGGATCGAAGTTCGAGGGACGTCATCGAGTTGAACATGTGCAGAACTCGGAGGTGCCTTGCGTTTGGTGCTTGATCGGTCGGATCATGAAGATGTATGACTACATCAACCGCGTTGTGCTAACGCTTCCGCTTTCGGTCTACGAGGGTACGTGGACACACTCTCCCCTCTCTTTGCTATGCATCACCATGATCTTGCGTGTGCGTAGGAATTTTTTTGAAATTACTACGTTCCCCAACAGTGGCATCAGAGCCAGGTTTTATGCGTTGATGTTATATGCACGAGTAGAACACAAGTGAGTTGTGGGCGATACAAGTCATACTGCTTACCAGCATGTCATACTTTGGTTCGGCGGTATTGTTGGATGAAGTGGCCCGGACCGACATTACGCGTACGCTTACGCGAGACTGGTTCTACCGACATGCTTTGCACACATGTGGCTGGCGGTTGTCAGTTTCTCCAACTTTAGTTGAACCGAGTGTGGCTACGCCCGGTCCTTGAGAAGTTTAAAACATCACTAATTTGACAAGCTATCATTGTGGTTTTGATGCGTAGGTAAGAACGGTTCTTGCTCAGCCCGTAGCAGCCACGTAAAACTTGCAACAACAAAGTAGATGACGTCTAACTTGTTTTTGTAGGGCATGTTGTGATGTGATATGGTCAAGGCATGATGCTATATTTTATTGTATGAGATGATCATGTTTTGTAACCGAGTTATCGGCAAATGGCAGGAGCCATATGGTTGTCGCTTTATTGTATGCAATGCAATCGCCCTGTAATGCTTTACTTTATCACTAAGCGGTAGCGATAGTCGTAGAAGCATAAGTTGGCGAGACGACAACGATGCTACGATGGAGATCAAAGTATCGCGCCGGTGATAATGGTGATCATGACGGTGCTTCGGAAATGAAGATCACAAGCACAAGATGATGATGGCCATATCATATCACTTATATTGATTGCATGTGATGTTTATCTTTTATGCATCCTATCTTGCTTTGATTGACGGTAGCATTATAAGATGATCTCTCACTAAATTATCAACGTATAAGTGTTCTCCCTGAGTATGCACCGTTGCGAAAGTTCTTCGTGCTGAGACACCATGTGATGATCGGGTGTGATAGGCTCTACGTTCAAATACAACGGGTGCAAAACAGTTGCACACGTGGAATACTCAGGTTAAACTTGATGAGCCTATCATATGCAGATATGGCCTCGGAACACTGAGACCGAAAGGTCGAGTGTGAATCATATAGTAGATATGATCAACATAGTGATGTTCATCATTGAAACTACTCCATCTCACGTGATGATCGGACATGGTTTAGTTGATTTGGATCACGTGATCACTTACAGGATTAGAGGGATGTCTATCTAAGTGGGAGTTCTTAAGTAATATGATTAATTGAACTTAAATTTATCATGAACTTAGTACCTGATAGTTTTTGCTTGTCTATGTTGATTGTAGATAGATGGCTCGTGCTGTTGTTTCGTTGAATTTTAATGCGTTCCTTGAGAAATCAAAGTTGAAAGATGATGGTAGCAATTACGCGGACTAGGTCCGTAACTTGAGGATTATCCTCATTGCTGCATATAAGAATTACGTCCTGGAAGCACCGCTGGGTGCCAGGCCTGCTGCAGATGCTGTCGACAACATTAAGAACGTTTGGCAGAGTAAAGCTGATGACTACTCGATAGTTCAGTGTGCCATGCTTTACGGCTTAGAACCGGGACTTTAACGACGTTTTGAACGTCATGGAGCACATGAGATGTTCCAGGAGTTGAAGTTAATATTTCAAGCAAATGCCCGGATTGAGAGATATGAAGTCTCCAATAAGTTCTATAGCTGCAAGATGGAGGAGAATAGTTCTGTCAGTGAACATATACTCAAAATGTCTGGGTATCATAATCACTTGACTCAACTGGAGTTAATCTTCCTGTTGATAGTGTCATTGACAGAGTTCTTCAATCACTACCACCAAGCTACAAAAGCTTCATGATGAACTCTAATATGCAAGGGATGGATAAGACAATTCCTGAGCTCTTCGCAATGCTAAAGGCTGCGGAGGTAGAAATCAAAAAGGAGCATCAAGTGTTGATGGTCAACAAGACCACTAGTTTCAAGAAAAAGGGTAAAGGGAAGAAGAAAGGGAACTTCAAGAAGAACGGCATACAAGTTGCTGCTCAAGAGAAGAAACCCAAGTCTGGTCCTAAGCCTGAAACTGAGTACTTCTACTGCAAACAGACTGGTCACTAGAAGCGGAACTGCCCCAAGTATTTGGCGGATAAGAAGGATGGCAAGGTGAACAAAGGTATATGTGATATACATGTTATTGATGTGTACCTTACTAATGCTCGTAGTAGCACCTGGGTATTTGATACTGGTTCTGTTGCTAATATTTGCAACTCGAAACAGGGACTACGGATTAAGCGAACACTGGCAAAGGACGAGGTGACGATGCGCGTGGGAAATGGTTCCAAAGTCGATGTGATCGCGGTCGGCACGCTACCTCTACATCTACCTTCGGGATTAGTATTAGACCTAAATAATTGTTATTTGGTACCTGCGTTGAGCATGAGCATTATATCTGGATCTTGTTTGATGCGAGACAGTTATTCATTTAAATCAAAGAATAATGGTTGTTCTATTTATATGAGTAATATCTTTTATGGTCATGCACCTTTGAGGAGTGGTCTATTCTTATTGAATCTCGATAGTAGTGATACATATATTCATAATATTGAAGCCAAAAGATGCAGAGTTGATAATGATAGTGCAACTTATTTGTGGCACTGCCGTTTAGGTCATATTGGTGTAAAGCGCATGAAGAAACTCCATACTGATGGACTTTTGGAACCACTTGATTATGAATCACTTGGTACGTGCGAACCGTGCCTCATGGGCAAGATGACTAAAACGCCGTTCTCCGGAACTATGGAGCGAGCAACAGATTTTTTGGAAATCATACATACAGATGTATGTGGTCCGATGAATGTTGAGGCTCACGGCGGGTATCATTATTTTCTCACCTTCACAGATGATTTAAGCAGATATGGATATATCTACTTAATGAAACATAAATCTGAAACATTTGAAAAGTTCAAAGAATTTTAGAGTGAAGTTGAAAATCATCGTAACAAGAAAATAAAGTTTCTACGATCTGATCGTGGAGGAGAATATTTGAGTTACGAGTTTGGTCTTCATTTGAAACAATGCGGAATAGTTTCGCAACTCACGCCACCCGGAACACCACAGCGTAATGGTGTGTCCGAACATCGTAATCGAACTTTACTTGATATGGTGCGATCTATGATGTCTCTTACTGATTTACCGCTATCATTTTGGGGTTATGCTTTAGAGACGACTGCATTCACGTTAAATAGGGCACCATCGAAATCCGTTGAGACGACGCCTTATGAACTGTGGTTTGGCAAGAAACCAAAGTTGTCGTTTCTTAAAGTTTGGGGCTGCGATGCTTATGCGAAGAAACTTCAACCTGATAAGCTCGAACTCAAATCAGAGAAATGTGTCTTCATAGGATACCCAAAGGAAACTGTTGGGTACACCTTCTATCACAGATCTGAAGGCAAAACGTTTGTTGCTAAATTTGGATCCTTTCTAGAGAAGGAGTTTCTCTCAAAAGAAGTGAGTTGGAGGAAAGTAGAACTTGATGAGGTAACTGTACCTGCTCCCTTATTGGAAAGTAGTTCATTACAGAAACCGGTTCCTGTGACACCTACACCAATTAGTGAGGAACTTAATGATGATGATCATGAAACTTTAGATCAAGTTGTTACTGAACCTCGTAGGTCAACCAGAGTGAGATCCACACCAGAGTGGTACGGTAATCCTGTTCTGGTGGTTATGTTGCTAGACCATGACGAACCTACGAACTATGAAGAAGCGATGGTGATCCCAGATTCCGCAAAATGGCTTGAGGCCATGAAATCTGAGATGGGATCCATGTATGAGAACAAAGTGTGGACTTTGGTTGACTTGCCCGATGATCGGCAAGCCATTGAAAATAAATGGATCTTCAAGAAGAAGACTGACGCTGACGGTAATGTTAGTGTCTATAAAGCTCGACTTGTTGCAAAAGGTTTTCGACAAGTTCAAGGGATTGACTACGATGAGACTTTCTCACCCGTAGCGATGCTTAAGTTTGTCCGAATCATGTTAGCAATTGCTGCATTTTATGATTATGAAATTTGGCAAATGGATGTCAAAACTGCATTCCTGAATGGATTTCTAGAAAAGAGTTGTATATGATGCAACAGAAGGTTTTGTCGATCCAAAGGGAGCTAACAAAGTGTGCAAGCTCCAGCGATCCATTTATGGACTGGTGCAAGCCTCTCGGAGTTGGAATAAACGTTTTGATAGTGTGATCAAAGCATATGGTTTTATATAGACTTTTGGAGAAGCCTGTATTTACAAGAAAGTGAGTGGGAGCTCTGTAGCATTTCTGATATTATATGTGGATGACATATTGTTGATTGGAAATGATATAGAATTTCTGGATAGCATAAAAGGATATTTGAATAAGAGTTTTTCAATGAAAGACCTCGGTGAAGCCGCTTATATATTGGGCATCAAGATCTATAGAGATAGATCGAGATGCTTAATTGGACTTTCACAAAGCACATACCTTGACAAAGTTTTGAAGAAGTTCAAAATGGATCAAGCAAAGAAAGGGTTCTTGCCTGTGTTACAAGGTGTGAAGTTGAGTAAGACTCAATGCCCGACCACTGCAGAAGATAGAGAAAAAAAGAAAGATGTTCCCTATGCTTCAGCCATAGGCTCTATCATGTATGCAATGTTGTGTACCAGACCTGATGTGTGCCTTGATATTAGTTTAGCAGGGAGGTACCAAAGTAATCCAGGAGTGGATCACTGGACAACGGTCAAGAACATCCTGAAATACCTGAAAAGGATGAAGGATATGTTTCTTGTTTATGGAGGTGACAAAGAGCTCATCGTAAATGGTTACGTCGATGCAAGCTTTGACACTGATCCGGACGATTCTAAATCGCAAACCGGATATGTGTTTTTATTAAATAGTGGAGCTGTCAGTTGGTGCAGTTCTAAACAAAGCGTCGTAGTGGGATCTACATGTGAAGTGGAGTACATACACTACAAAAAAATACACTTCCGTGATGATACGTGTTTTTCACAGTAGGTCGCGTTTTTTGTCATGCATGTACATCCATGACGATTTTATGACAGAATCAAGATAGTAATACCTGTGCTGTCGTAGAAGTGTTCCATGACATTACCAAAATTATCATCACGGAAGTGTGCACTTCCATGATGGTAAATCGCGTGTCACAGAAGTGCTTTCGTCAAGGGTGACCGACACATGGCATCCACCGTAACAGAATGCCGTTAAGCTATCGGGTCGGGTTTTGGATCCGATAACCCGTTAACAGCCCCGACCAATGGGGATTTTCCATGTGTAAAATCATCATTGGCTGGAGGAAACACGTGTGTGCTCATCGTTGGGACAGATGTCATCCACTCATTGGATAGAAGGTGCCTATGATACGTCGACACGTGGCACGACCCAACAGAGGCCCATTCCTGTGAAAAGGCCGGCCCGTTTGACTTGGTCAAAATGTGGTGGGCGGCCCATGGAAAGCCTGTTAACGGCCTGTTCGCATATAGCCCATTTACAGCCCGCTAACCCAAGGCCCGTTACGCCCTATCCGAATTAGGCCCAGTAGCGTCATCTGGGCCATCCAATATGATTCCAGCCCGTTTTCACTTCTGGCCCATGACGTTTTTCGGCCCATATGAGGCCCTATGTAACTCTTGGCCTATTAACGGCCCGTGGTGAAACTGGCCCGTAATGAAGAGTGTATCACTTTACACCCATTAACGCCCCTTGGTGAAACTGGCCCGTAATGAACATTGTATCACTTTATACCCATTAACGGCCCGTTATTCCATTGGGCTGTTTCCAGCCCATGTTATCTTTTGGCCTTCTCAGAGCCCATTTATTCTTGGGCTCATTTCCAGCATTCGTTTACTTACGGCCCGTTACTGTCATTTTCTGTTTGTGGGCCAAATTCAGCCTGTGGTTATAGTCGGCCCGTTTGTGGTCCGTTAATACGTTGGGCCATTTTCATAGCGTCATCAAATATGGCCTATTAATGATGGCCCGTTTACGGCCATAGTGTGGCCTGTTATTGGCCCATGTTTGGCCAATCGATCATACGTCCTGTATAAGGCCCATTGATGATACGACTCGTAGAAGGCCCATTGTTTCTACGACCCGTAGAAAGCCCATCGTTTCTACGGCCCGTAGAAGGCCTACTGTTTCTATGGCCCGTAGAAGGCCCACTATTTCTATGGCCCGTAGGAGGCCCAGTGTCACTACAGTAAATATTAGCCCATGGTTATTGTGGCCTAGTTTTAAAAAATAGATTATTGCAGCCACTAGCAAACCGCGGAAAAAGAACTGCACTGACTACAAGCAAACAAATAAACAAGACAACAAGGAAATAAATAAGCAAGCAACTTATGTTAGGCTATCATGGCTATTACACATATTACATCCACTGGGCATCAAAGTTCACCACTAGTGCAAATATAGGGAACAAAGCAGCATATAAACGCTGCAGCAAAACAAGTCCAGAATTGAAACCACTTCAGAAGAGTTCAAGAAACAATATCCTTGGTACCCATAATGCTGGCAAGATGCTTAGCAAGCTTATTAACTTTCTCTTGTTTGGCACTTAAATCCTCCAGCCCTTGCTGTTGCACAAGAAAGGACTGGTGTTTACCAGCCACAGTAACTTGCTGTTCGAGTTACTGGCCAGTACCGCTGGCACAAGCGCTTGTAACTGGCCAGTACCGCTGTCCTATTCAAGAACCCCCTCCAATTCAAATGGCTGATAAACAAGAAAAGAAATTGAACGTACAGACATTGTATGATAGACAGATGTGGTAATTCACATATATGTTATCTAACCAAACAGGACAGCATGACACAGTTTCACATATATGATGCCTAACTAAACAGGATAGCATGACACAGTTTCAGATATATGATGGATAACTTAACAGGATATAATGGCATAATTCAACATATGATGAGTACCTAAACAGGATGACATGACACAACTATATGATGTCTTTCTAAAATAGGTTGGGATGAAATAATTCACATACATGTTGTCTAAGTATACATGATGGCATGATATAATTGACATAATTGATTCATATACTAAGCAGCTGGCACTCGCATGTATGATCTCTAAACTAAGCAGATAGAATTCAATATTGTGCATATGATGTCTAAACTAAGCAAAGCAAGACACCATATGCATCATATGAGAAATATAAACATTGCAACTTAGAGCATACACCTCACGTGGGATATAGGACTTGTCATCTGTCTCTGAATCCTCCTCTAAGGAGCTCCCTGTAACCATCGAGATATATGCTTCAACAGGTACCATTGCCTGCTCTGAAGACCTTGTTTTCACTCCAGATTTTTCCATAACTGGCTCAAATGGCTGATACACATGAAGAGTAGTTCAATATACACAGATTGTCGACAAATGGAATACGTAATGAAAAAAAGATGGCATGAGATAATTCACATATATGATGCCTGACTCCATGGCGGTGCATAATTCACATATATGATAACTGGCTGAAAAACATGGCATTGCATAATTCACATATCTGATATAGAAAGCAAACATGAGACATTCACACAAAGCATGTCTAATCTAAGCAGATGGCATGGCAATGCAAGACACCATATGCATGATATGAGCAATATAACCCAGCCAAGTTAGAGCATGCACCTCGGGGGGGGGGGGAATACGACTAGTCATCTCTCTCTGAATCCTCCTCTGAGGAGCTATCTGTAACCAACAAGAAATCTGCATCGACGGATAGCACTGACTGCTGAGAAGACCTTGTTTTTACTCCAGATTTTCCCATGACCAACTCAAATGGCTGATGCACAGGAAGAGTAGATGAATGTATAAACATTGTTGACAAATGGAATACATTATGGAAAAAATATGGCACGATACAATTCACATATACGATGACTGGCTAAACAGGATGGCATTGCATGGTTCACGTATATGATGCTTGGCTAAAGAAGATGGCATTGCATAATTCCCATATACTCCCTCCGTTCCTAAATATTTGTCTTTTTAGAGATTTCAAATGGACTACCACATAAGGATGTATATAGACACATTTTAGAGTGTAGATTCACTCATTTTGTTCCGTATGTAGTCACTTGTTGAAATCTCTAAAAAGACAAATATTTAGGAATGGTGGGAGTATGATATAGAAACCAAACAGGTGGCATTCACACAAAGCAAATCTAAACTAAGCTGATGACATATAAGATGTATAATGTAAGCAATGCAAGGCGCCATATGCATGATATGACCAACATCAGCATGCCAGGTTAGAGCAAACACGTCAGGTGGTAAACAGGCGTGGTCGGCTCCTTCTGAATCTCCATCTGAACAGTTATCTTCCTCTAGAATACAATCTGGAAATGCAGGAGGGGGGCACTTCGCCCACCATGGAGCGGCGTATGCATGGCATTATATTCGCATGCAACAGTCTTCTCTTTTTCTCTACATGTTCAGTATGATTGTGTACAATATCTGACATGCATAATAAAAAAATAGTTAGATTTTGTAAGGCCTAAGGGGTGCATGCAAAAATCAAGACTGATGGTAGCAAACGAGTGGATGGATCCAAAACTAATGATATCAGGTAGATTATAGCTTCAGTTTAAAAAGATAGAGAGCGGATCATCTATTCTTTGTTGCCCACCCAACATGAACCACATAGAAGACCTAGATGAACCAGATAGTAGACAGATACTATTCGTTGCTAGCTCGATATGAGACCCATGGGCAATTCAAAACTCAAGATTGAACGATAAAGTAGCAGGTAATAATAACCGATGTATAACGTAAGAAAACACGAAAGACTGCGACCTCTCTTCCGGAACTGTGTAGTCCTCAGGTTCATCTGCTCAGTAGATGATGGTAATGCAGTTGGCGTGGTTGCCGGCAACGGGGAAGATGATCTGAGGCGGCGAAAGGAAGTCTACAGGGGGGATCTCTGCTGCAGTGAACGCTTCTGTCGATGGTGCACCTCAGGTGGGGTGGATGACGGCATGGCAGGAGAAGGACATAACACACAGAGTTTTCTTTGACGCCTATCTGAAAATGAAGTAAACCTGTAAGGGCTCCTTAGAATTGGAGGATTCTATAAATGCAGGGACAGGAAAAACACAGGAATAGGATAGGAATGCACGTGCAAAACAGAGCATTTGGAAACATAGGATTTCAGTCAACCTGGGTGTTTGGCTCACATGAATTGGAAGAACAGGGGAATGGAGAAACAAAGTGATGCGACGAGTGTACAACCTCTTTGGCATAGCCTTGTGGACCTCAGCATCATTGGGTTGGACGTGGAGGATGGTGATGATGCTGGTGTGACTGTCAGAGGCGGGGAAGAAGATCCGAGGCCTCTGGAAACGGCGCCGAGGGTAATGCTCCGCTGTGATGGACGGTTCCGTCGTTGGAGCAGCTCCGCTAAGGTGTACGGCGACGAGGCTGAAGCATGACAAGACAAACAACGTTAATCTGAAGTGGGACCCTAATATCATCTGCAATAGATGATGTAAAATACATCACCAAAAAGTGCTAGATGTAAAATGCATCAGCCGCGCCACGGCTGCTGCGACAGATGCTGTAAGTACTGTTCACTCTGAACTTAATTGAAGAAAATGAACTTCACAGTAGAAACTGAATTTTACTGTCAAAAATGATTGAACTAGTAACAGAGCATTGCAATAGATGTTTAGGGCGTTCGAGCACTAGTAGCAGAGAAGCAGTGATCTAAATCAGCAGACACTCGAGCAGGGAACGCACTAGCAGAGAGCAAGTCGTGCAGTAGCACCGTGAGTGAGTGCTAAAGCAGCAACTCCTGTAGCTGCCGGAGGTCATGCAGCAGCAGCAGCAGCGCAAGCGAGAGCAAGAGCAGAGCAGCAGCACAAACGAAAGCAGGAGCAGTGCAGCAGCGTGACCGACAACAAGAATAGAGCCGCAACGCGAGCGAGAGCCGGAGCAGCTGCAACTAGTGCTGTTGTGGAAGTCGCCGCCGAGGAAGCAACGACATGGGGGAGAGACGCCGTGGATGATGTGGCCGGCGATGACGCCGTCGATAGAGACACGCCATGTCTGCTCGGTATCGAGCACCGGCAGCCCCGTGAGATCGAATAAAAGATAAAATGCAGTGGTGAGTGCAGAACCTCCTTGGTGGCGCCGAGTTGGCCTCGGCTTCATTGGAGGAATTGGTGAGGGTGTTGCGGTTCCGGTGGGGCAGGTCAGGACAGCGCTATGGGGATTGAGGTGGCGCGATAGAGGAGGCGAACGTCGGGGCAGCTCCTTGGAGGTGGAGGACTGGGCGGCTGATCCGACGGGACGACGAGATCGATAACGGATCCTCATCCGGTGCGGTGGATGAGGGACGGCGAGCTGTTGCGGTGGACGACGTAGTCGGGGAAGAGTCTCCGGCTGGGCGGCGGTCGGGAGGCCGACGGAGGAGCGTGGGGTTTCGCGGGTTTTGGCGATCTTGGTGTACGAATGGGGGGGAGCGAAGGGGGAGGGGTGAGTCAAGCTTAGGGACGCGCTTGTCCGAAATGTAGGGTAAGTTACCAGCGTACCCCCACCGGTTTTGACACCACGACGTGGAACTTCATTTTCAGTTGAGGGGTAAAAGGGGGATTTCACGTGTCTGGGCTGCGAGAGCGATTTCGTATGAGGAGGGAGTTCTCGCGCGCGTCCAAATTTCGGGATAACAAGGCGCGGCGCGAGTTGAAGAAGCGGGAGTTTCAAAGCAGGTGAGACAAAAGATACTCGAGCTTGAAAATTTCGGGATAACAAGGTGCGGATTCCTTGTTCGGCAGAACAAACTTAACGTGTAAAAAAACAATTCATACAAGACAAAAGAGAGTCATGTTCCCTTTTACTATATTGCTATAGATGCCATTGAAAAAACTACAAGGAAAATGTAAAACAAATCGGGAGAACAAGATTACCCTGCACAGTACCAAATCGATTCGCACTTCCCTCAACAACAACAAAAAACAAATCAATTCCCACCAAAGAAAGAGTAATGTCCCTTTTTATATGATTACAGATGCCATGATCTCGAATTTCAATTTTTGAATCCACGTTATGTTGAATTTGAATATATCGTTAGGTGACCTTGCGGTTTATAATTGATGTAGTCGTACATTTTGATCTTCCATCATATATGAACATTTTACTCCACCATGTGAACATATATATTGTCATCTACCATATGGACTAAATTTGAATCAATTTTCCTTACTTGAATACGATTGTTGTCAAGTTATAAAATAATTTAAATATTATCTTGATAACAAAAAACATACATATAGCAGTAATCATATTTCACTATGAACTACATGTACCATACGGTCTCCAATTCACACATTTGTATCCATTGTATGTTGAATTCAAATCATAGTACATTATTGGTCTAGGTAGCGAGATGTTTGGGATAATCTAGACCCTATTTTCATACATATAATTTTTGGCTGAATTGGAACAAGTTTTGGTATAAGCCTCTTGCAAAACCGGAGATTCTCTCAACAAGCCTCGTAGTTCCGAGAGGGAACGTGTCACCTTTGTGTGCGAAACGATATACGCTGCCTCCCCCTGATTTTATTTATAGAGGCAACATAGAACTATATGAGTGCCCTGTTAAATTTTGGAATTATTTCGGGTTCATTTGGCCTTTTAATACATTAATTGAGTTTCTGGACTTTTAATGTGCATAATCTAAATATGAATTGCATGCACATGCTCCGGTGCACCAAAGTGGGTTGAAAAATCACATGTGTGTCCCTGGTTGAATTTCTAGGTCCCATGGAAGAAATGGGAATGAAATTCAAACATCTGGGCGTCATGACTCGGCCGAGAACATCGAGAAACTTTGATTTTAAATTCATGTAAATCAAACTCGCCTGGAAATCATGAAACTTGGCATGGTATCATGTCATGGCACTAACATGTTGTGGTAAAAAATTGGGCCGATCTGGAAGCTCGTGGTTCTAAGAGGGAACGTGCCACCTTTGAGTGTGAAACGATATACGCTGCCCCCCTTGAGTTTCTTAACAAAGGCAACATAGAACTACATTAGTGCCCTGTTAAATTTTGGAATTATTCTGGGTTCATTTGTCGTTTTTATACATTAATTGAGTTTCTGGTCATTTAATGTGCATAAGTCAAATTTGAACTACAAGCACATGCTCTCGTGCACCAAAGTAGGTTGAAAAATCACATTTGTGTCCTCGGGTGAATTTCTAGGTCCCATGCAAGAAATGAGAATAAAATTAAAACATCTGGGCATCGTGGCTCGGCCGAGAACATTGATAAACTTGGTTTTAAATTCTTGTAAATCGAAAACACGTCTGAAAATCATGAAACTTGGCATGGATGTCATGTCATGGTACTACCATGTTGTGGTAAAAAAATTGGCCGAATAGGAACAGATTTTGGTATAAGCTTTTGCAAACCGAAGCTTCTCTCAAGAAGGCTCATGGTTTTGAGAGGGAACGTGCCACCTTTGAGTGCGAAATGATATACATTGTCCCCCTTGAGCTTATTTACAAAGGCAACATAGAACTACATGAGTGCCCTGTCAAATTTTGGAATTATTCCGGCTTCGTTTGACCTTATTTACACATTAATTGAGTTTTTGGTCATTTAATGTGCATAATTCAAATTTGAACTACAAGCACATGCTCACGTGCACCAAAGTTGGTTGTAAAATCACATTTGTGTCCTCGGGTGAATTTCTACTCCCTCCTTCCATCTATATAGGTCCTAATGCATTTTTCGAGGCTAACTTTGACCAGACGTTAGAGCAATAATATATGACATGCAACTTACACAAAGCATACCTTCAATTTTGTATGTCAAAGGAGCTTCCAATAATATAATTTTCATAGTATACATCTCATGTGCTATTAATCTTGTCAATAGTCAAAGGCTGTCTTGAAAAACACTTCAGGCCCTATATAGATGGAAGGAGGGAGTAGGTCCCATGCAAAAAATGAGAATAAAATTAAAACATCTGGGCATCGTGGCTCGGTCAAGAACATTGAGAAACTTGGTTTTAAAATCATGAAACTTGGCATGGTGTCATGTCATGGTAGTACCATGCCGTGGTAAAAAAATTGGCCGAATAGGAACAAATTTTGGTATAAGCTTCTTCCAAATCGGAGCTTCTCTCAACAAGGCTCGTGGTTCTGGGAGGGAACGTGTCACCTTTGTGTGCATAATTCAAATTTGAAATACAAGCACATGTCCCAGTGCACCAAAGTTGGTTGAAAAATCACATGTGTGTCCTCGGGTAAATTTCTAGGTTCCATGCAAGAAATGGGAACGAAATTCAAAATTCTGGGCGTCGTGGCTAGGTTGGAAACATTGAGAAACTTGGTTTTTTAATTCCTGTAAATCCAAAACACGCATGAAAATAATGAAACTTGGCTTGGTGCCATGACATGGCACCAACATGCCGTGGTAAATTTGCAGTCCGATTTGCGAAGGCGCACGCATTAACAATCAACAAAGTCATTTTGGAACAAGTGTTGTCACGTTACAATCGGAAACACAAGTATTATTGAAACCGTGGGCGTTCTACTTACTAGTACCATTTACGTGCCGCCATGCGTCCCCATTTTTTATTAGCTAGGAGGCACCGTGCAGGGTAGCTATTTGAGTACGAGAGGCGTGCGATCAGACCCCTGCGCGTGCTTATTGGGAGGAGAGCCCTTTGACCTCCATCTGCCGTCCACCTCTCTCCCAAGGTCTCCATTAATGGCGCCCGAGCCTCTATTTAATGGCATGGCTATGTCTCACTCGACTAAGATTTAAGAGAGAAAAAAGAAAATCTAAAAGCACAGATCTTGATGTAAGATCCGACAGACCTATATAGCATCTACTGCGACTTATAGCAAGACTGATGAATATATAAGGACGATTAATTTTTTTTTGATCAAAGAAGGGCTTACCCCTTCCGATTTTCATTACTGAAAACCACCATAATTCATAAGAAGTTCAGCACAACTCCAGCCTAACACGAAGGACTAAAAGCTACCAGATTGAAATCGCAACATCCCAAGAGGCCAACAAAGGCCAAACATCTGCGCTAGAACCCAACATTTCACAACCGACGACATAATCCACATCCTAAACCGATTATTACATCAAAAGAAACCAGGAAACTAGTCTCCGCGGCAAGCGGCGATGAACTCTTTCGTGTCCTCAAGATGCTGCTTGAGAACATCCACGGATTCCTCCACCAGCCTTTGGCGCTCGTTGCGGAGCATGTCATTCTCGTCCATAAGTTTCTTCAACAAGGCACTGGTCTCCTCCTGCAAGTCTGCACTTCGGACGATCTTCTCCCTCAGCAGGTTGCGCTCGGCCCGGAGCCTCTCATTGCCCTCCCTTAGTTGTCGGATGGCGCTGGTAGCCTGTTCAAACGAGGCTATCATGTCGTCCTGCAACCTTGCCGAGCCGGAGATCTGATCCATCTGGCTATGGACGATCGCATGCATGCGCCTGTAACAGTCGTCGCCTGCCCGCGAGAAATTTTCCCAGGCCGCCGCGGCGCGGTGGGACATCTCTGCTGCTTCCGCGGCGTGGCCGGACCAGTCTGCTGCATCAACAGCGCGGCGGGACCTCCGTGCTGCTGTAGTGGCGCGACGGGACCTCTGTGCTACTACTTCCGCATGGCGGGACATGTCGGCTGCTCTCGCAGTGAGGCGGGACATCTCTCGTGCTTCCGCTTCCATGCTCGCCTCTCCCTGGTGGCAATCGCTCGACCCAGAACTCACACTGGCCATGGCAGACGCAAGGGAAGGATGCTGAATGGCTTGTTTTTTGTGGATGAGGAGTTGAGGAGGAATGTGCAGTCATCTTGGCATACTAGTATTTATAACCGAGTAATAATACGCTCCTAAGTGGGAAACCGTTTAGGTTGTGATCGGTGTGAACAGGTTTGCAATTCAATATAGCGTGGAGTAATTTGGAATGTGACGAGACGCAAGCTCAAAATTTATTGACGGTCTAGTTTCGAAGTGCAGCACTATTCCCGGATGGAGTGCTTCTTTTTCTACTCCCTCCTTTTCGGTTTTATAGGGCTTATCTCAAAATTTTAGTTTTTCCATTTTATAAGGATCAATTTGGTTGTCCCCAACACATGTTCAGATTCCAAGGTGCATTAAATCATTGCATGCAAGTATTAATAGAAAATTGACCAATGCATGTACTTTATGCATGCATGCATTGCAATTAATGCATTAAACCTATCTCTCGGGACTTCTCGCACGCACCATCATGCCACCCACAAAAACTTGTACTCTGAGTTTAGTAGTACGTTATACAAGAAGAGAAGAGGTGCACGCACGCACTCGTCCTCTCACACACGCGTCTGTTTTTTCTCGAAAAGGAGGATGATGACCCCCGGCCTCTGCATCTGGGAGTCACACACGCAAATTATTGAAATATATCGAGTGCAGTGCTTTGATGTGTCGCGTCAACTTGTACATCAACGAGAAGTTTGATTATCCTCTCCCTCGCGGACTTAACTGCACCTGCCTTTGGCTGTATGACAGGTTGGCCACACACCTGTAGGGCCCACCTGTCATACACGCAAAGGCAGGAGCGTCCCTCCCTCGCCCATGAGCGTGGTGGCTGGAAAGACTAGGAGAAGCTTTCGCTACACGCTCTCCCTCCTGCACGCGTTGGACATGCAGCGGTTCAATCGGTGTCAGATGGCCAGAAGCGTAGTGTAGTACTCCTCCAGTGCAGTAGTATTCCATCATTGTTTGACTTCCCGAAGAGGCGAAGAGCCAAGCGCAGCCCGGACGCTCGTGTGGCAGTTTCATGTGTATAGTAGTCTAGGATAGCGTGTACCGTGCCTGTAAGCTTAAAATTGTTGGGGTCGGCTCCATGCTATGTGGCCGTCTCGAAGTTTTAAAAAAAATTAAAATAGTCTTCTAGCCCTACCCGAAAACTGCCGCGCGTACTGCCCGGGAAAAGCCCCGCCCTCAAGTTTTAACTACGCGAAAATAGTTTGAGCTTGTTTGTTCTATATAAATACAGTACTTACTGTATGTTTATTCACCCGTGGGGTTGTTCAATGAATGGAGGGGCGGGGAGCACAAGTGAACAATACTGTAGTACTACTAGTAGTAAGTAGGAGTCGTACAGTAGTCACCTTAAATAGAGATTTTCTTTTCTTTAATGCCACGTACACAAATTGAAACACGTGTTGTGGAGAGAAAAAATATAATCACTCCACTATATATGGACGCAGGGGCCTGAGCGCTTGCTTTACTAGGGTTGCTCTCTTCATTCTCTCATCCTCTCCAGATATAAACAAGACAGCGGTAGCGACATTTTCTCTCTGCTCACCGCTGGTCACAGAACTGGCCGGATCCCTTCGGCCGGTATGTGTAGAGGACTAAAAGGTGCATCATTCACGCGGTCATCGCCGCCGAGGGAGGAAACCCACAGCTGCTGGAGGGGCCCGCTCCTCTACCCGTGCCGTTCTCTCCGACACATGGCCGGCTCGGGAGGTCCTCTGACCCTTCTTCCTCCCTGCCGTATTGTCCGCAGATCTGACCTGCCGCCGCCGACATCCCGGCGACCCTCAGGTATAAGTTCTTCGAAAGCGGCCTTGCTCTACTGCCCCAGCTCCCCACGTGTCTGCATGTGCATCTTTTTCTACTCCTATTAGCTCTTCCAAAGCCACCTAAATTTTTAGTATTATTAGAGGTAAAGCTACTTCATGCATTCGAATCTAGGGCTTTGTTCAAACAACGAAGAAAGGGGGGAAAGTTGTAGCATGAATCTAGGACTTGATTCAAAAAGGAAATAATATGGTGAAAGTAGTAGAGACCGGATACCCAACCGGCTCTTGGTTGAAAAGGGAAATAATGGGAAAACGCAGTACAAACTAGATAAGGAACATATCTATTATTGGTTGAAAAAAGGATAGAAAGTGGCGGCTGGTGGACAAGTCAACAGAGTATGTCTAGGATTAGATTTGCTGCCATCACATAGTAAAAGGTCTCCAGGATTAGATTTGCTTCCCTCACATAGTAAAAGGTCTCAGGATTAGATTTGCTGCCTCACATAGTAAAAGGTCTCCAGGATTAGATTTGCTACCCTCACATAGTAAAAGGTCTCCAGGATTAGATTTGCTGCCCTCACATAGTAAAAGGTCTCCAAGATTAGATTCGCTGCCCTCACATAGTACAATGGCACTCCTGCTGTTTTCCCCAGTATGATAAGTAAGTTGCTCCTTTACGCTGCTGAGTGTCCTAGTGTCCCCACGGTCCCATGCCCTTAAACCAACTCTTTAGCTGCTGTTGATTTACTGTGTCTAGTAAACAAGCAATGCCACCATTAAAGTAATCCCATATTTGAGGAATCTCATTGTTGATCGTAATGCTGCTGGTAACATGAAGCATTGCTGACGTTTTAAAATTTCTACTGTCCTTGTGTGATTGCCATGAACATAATTAAGATGCTTCTTTTCATTTTGTATATGTTTTGTATATTCTTATTGACCAACAACTGTTTACTTTCTATCTTTTTGTGCAGATAGGGATATCCATTTCACCTTGTTGCTATTGTGACCTTTTGGTGAACTGCACAAAACACTTTTTTTGGAATGAGTGTCTTGTGCAGTTCAACTAAAATGTCACGTGGGCAACATCTCTCAATTTTGGTGGAACTGCACAAAATGGTGATTGGAGTTTCCAAAATCTTCGTCAAGTTCTGCTGGTAATCTCGTGCAACATTTTATTAGCCTTTGCAAGATGGAGCTGTCACTGTCACCATGATGGCACCTTATTTTAGTGGAACTGCACAAAAGGATAAGAAAATTATAGTTGCACCTTACATGAGCCGGATAGCCAACCTTAATGTTCCTCAATTTTAGTGCAACTACTAAAGAGGAACCTGCCAGCTCACAAGAGCAAGTACTTCTTGCTAGCTGAATGATGCAATCTTTGCTTCATTTCAGGTGAACTGCAGAAAAAGGTGCATGAATTGAATCATGGAACTCCAGGCAGACCTCATCCAAGTAGAGCTGGAGGTTGAGTTCAAGGAGGCCGCTATTAAAGCGAAATCATGCTCTCCTGTCTCCTTGTTTGTGCTGTGCAAACAGGAATACTCAACTACAGATGTTGTGACGGTCAAGAGCATTCGCCAAGTTCTTCAATTGTATGACATGGCTAGCCAAGATGGATTTAATCTCGATATTCACTTTATCAAAAGGCTCTAATGGGTTGGTTCTGAATCTTGCAAGCTGGGAATCAGTGAGATGTGTAGGCATCTTTGTTGTACTTATTATTTGGATCTTATTTGTTGGTTCTGAATCTTGCAAGCTGGGAATCAATGAGATGTGTAGGCATCTTTGTTGTACTTATTATTTGGTTCTTATTTGTTGGTTTTGAATCTTGCAAGCTGGGAAACACGGCATGATGATGCAGAGGACAACAACCATAACAAACAGTTCAAACTTGGTAGTATTATCTTTGTGAAAGTGCGACAAATGTGCTGATCGTGTGCGTCCTGAGAATAATAATTCTAATTGTTGTGCATGTTGATCCTGTGGCACTGATAGAACGAGCGAATGCATTGCTTCTTTTAAGTACAAATTTCTATTAAAGCTAATTAAATTTAAGTAAAGTGACCACTAACTCCTGTTATTATAGTACCAATACAGACTCGCTCGTGAACCGACATGTGGCCGAGGGTGCATCTTCTGCCGGGCATGCAGCGGACGAGGGAGGGGTAGTAACTGTTGTCGCCTGTACACACTCAGCTCACTGTTGAATCCAGTTCCCCAAGAGCTGAAAAATGAACTGCTGCCGCCACCTACACACTCGTTCACTCGAAGAGACTCCAATGGCGATCCGAGGGGTGAGCCTGCTGGATATGGACTTCAGCAAGGAGTTCCCCTTTGAGTTCTCCATTCAGTCCTATGGCTACACCAAGTTGAATGTGATGTACACCAACGATATAGACTCGGTGAAGCTCTGCCTCGCCTCAGTCCTATGGCTGCACCAGGTTTTGGAGCATTCGCCCGTTTCATCAGCAGCGCCGACTGCACCTTCGCTATGGTGGAGAGAAGGAAGAACGCGACGATTCGGCCATCTGGTGCAACAAGCTTGTCGACATCCAGAAGCAATACAAGATAATCAACAACGGGCAGGAGAAGGACTCCGTGGTTGACCTCGCTGAGACCATCATCGACCCCTGATACGCCAACATGAAAGAAGACGACCTGAACACGTGGGACGTACCTCTGAATCTAGCCTACATAACCTACGCGGCCAAGGACGCATACGCATGCTACGACATGTACAGGCAGATCTTGGACATGAGGGCGTGTCTGCTTCCCGTAACCGACGAGTACACGGACAGCCGCAGCGTCATGATCAAGCGTGCCAGGAAGGTCTAGATGTTGTACTGTTTATAAGCACCTTTATCATCTGAGTGTTTCATGCATTAGCCTATGTGTCGTAATTATCTGTTTTGTCTGAAATATTTCTTTTAAGAACCCATTAACCGGATTTCTTTTTTAGTGGCTATTTGCTTATGTATCTAAACTAGTTCACTTGTCCGTAAAAAAACTAGTTCACTCGGCTGCCGTGCTTTGAATCTCCTTCCTCCCAACATATTCCCCTCCTCAGGTGGACCTAGCAGGTCTCTGAATTTTCTCCCACTTTATTTTTCGATGTAAACTGAGTTTTCTCCCAGTACTTTCCCCTAGAACCAACTCAACTGTCCCACGTCTAGCCTAAAAAATAATAATACCCCATGTACTATTAACTCATCAAATTAAAATGATATTTTATTTCGTAAGTTGAAAGTTCTTACAAAATAATAATAATTGTTTATATATAACTTGGCAAGTTAACTCCTAGTGATTGCATACATAAGCTTGCAAATATTTTACTGACGTGCAATCATGTGTTTATGTTTTTATAACATTTATCCGTCTAGCCCAACATGATATTTTCACCCAGCCCAGCAAGTCCGCGGATCTCGAGAAAAATGCAAATTGGATTTAAACGGGCTGCATATATGCTACATCATTGTTTCACCCAGCCCACCAAATGGACTAAAAAAACAAATGGACTGACAGCTGGGTCCACGGCCACAGACTAGTTTTTTTGTGATTTGCCAAGTAAGTCACTTTATTAGGCCTGTTGGGCTACAAATCTTTCAAGATGAGGAGAGATTTCATTCGGCTGGCCGAGAAAATGGCCCATCACTAATGAGAAATGGGCTGTACATTTTTAAAACACATCAAACCGGCAATTAGTTTCAAATATCTTTTTTTTTCATTTCAAGATTTTAAATTACATTAATTTTTATGCATGGAGAATTTGTTGGATTTTATATTGATATACATTTATTTTTAAAATCAGTTTGAATGCGACTCAAAATTTCAGGATTAAAAACAGTTCGGACCGCACCGAAATATGCAAAATTTCGTATAATTTTTTAACCGTGGCCACAATATGGGCTGCAATGCTAACAAAAAGAATATGGGCTCCAAAAAAACCTTAAGAATTAGCAAATGGGCTCTATGCTGTTTTCCACAGATTTGAGGCTTTCCTAAAAAAAAGGTTGATGCACAAGCAGTGACTGTTGGATGTCCATCGAACGGCCGTCGTGCTTCTTCAATCTCTGCTCTTCCTGCTCCAGCCGCTCAAACAAGCGCCGGTGGGAGGACTGCCTGCTCCCTCCTCCCTGCGGCCGGCTGTGCTGCCGCGCAGGCCTCACCGCCCCACCATACTCCCATCACTGGCCTAGCCATCCCTCTACTCACCCACACCTGCTGTTATTCTCCGGCGATGGCAGACGAACCAGTAAACCTCGTACATTCGTACTCCCCTCCGCGTGGGAAACAACTGCCGAGTCTTCCCTGCCTCCGGGTCGTTCCATTCCTAGGCCTTGCCGTCATTCACCGCCCTGGTGCTCTCGGCGCGGCCTGGTCAACGTGGTCAACGACCGACATGCATCTGAAGTGGACTGTACGTGGAGAGGCCGACAGCTGGGTCCACGACCGCACGCAAGGAAATGCCTCCTTATTACGCGCAAAATAGTGATTCCTCCACCTGACATCAGGGACCCACCGAAAGGGCCTCTGTATTTCATGAAAAAAATGTTACCGCCGCTGACAGCTCGGACCCACCAGCTATATCTTCGCACGCAAGGAAGTGCCTCCTTATTATGCACAAAAAAAATGAATACTCCCCCTGTTAGCTGGGACCCAGTATAGTGGCAGGCTGACTTGTGGGCCTACTAAATTGATGGGGACAGAGGGCTTTGTCAAGTTAGTCAATATATGCATGATTCTAGCTCCAGTGACCGTATGATGTCCATCCAACGGCCGTAGTGCTTCTTCAACCTCTGGTCTTCTTGCTCCAGCCGCCCAAACCAGCGCCGGTCGTGCCTCGTGCTCCTGCCTCCCGTGGCCGTATGCGATGCGGTGGAGGCCTCACCGCCCCCTACTACTCCCACCGCTGGCCAGGCCATCCCTCTACTCACCCACACCCCCTGTTATTCTGCGGCGACGACAGCCTCACACCGCAGCGAACCAGTGAACCCTCGTACTCCTCTACATGTGGGCATCCACTGCCGCGTCTTCCCTGGCTCCGCGTCGTCCCCTTCCTAGGCCTCGCCGTCGTCCACCGCCCTGGTGCTCTCGGCGCGGCGTGGTCAACATGGTCAAGGAACGGCTTCCATCGGACGTGGAATGTACGTGGAGAGGCTGACAGCTGGGTCCACGGCCGCAGCAAGGAAGTGCCTCCTTATTACGTGCAAAATAATTATTCCTCCACCTGACAGCGGGGACCCACCGGACTGGCCACCGTATTTCGCGAAAAAAACGTTTCCCCCTGACTGCTGGGACCCACCAGCTACACCTTCGCACGCAAGGAAGTGCGTCCGGGCAAAAAAACAAAATGATTCGCCCCCCTGACTGCTGGGACCCACCAGCTACATCTTCGCACGCAAGGAAGTGCCTGACAGTCGGGACCTACCTGGTCGAAGCGTACATAGCGTTCTCATTCTGGTCGCGAACGTGTACGTACATATATACTGGTCGATGTAGAGGCGCGCACGTGTCGTAGTAGAGGCGCGCACGTAGCATGTACACGTACGTACAACGGTCAGGGTGCAAGAAAGAATATACGGCCACGTATGTGTACATACGGGCGGGGTCTCGAACGCCTACTCGCGCATATGTACGGCGAGGGCTCGTGTACATGGCTGGGTCGGAACGGAGAAACAGCGTCGTCGTCGTGTTCATGGGGAGGCAACGGAATGCGTCATGTTCATGGGGAGGCAACGAAATGCGTCGTGTTCATGGGGAGGCAACGGAATGCGTCGTGTTCATCGGGAGGGCTTGGACGGAACAGGCGATGGAAACGAGGCCTGGCGTACCGCAGAACGGAGGAAACGGCCTTGTGTTCGACCGGCCACGTTCGAAACGGGATCCTGTTCATCAGGAGGGGTGTGGTGTACCGCAAAACGGAGGAAACGGACCTCCTACGGTCGAAACAGGGGTCCTGTTGATCGGGAGGGGTGTGGCGTACCGCAAAACGGAGGAAATGGACCTCCTACGTTTGAAACGGGGGTCCTGTTGATCGAGAGGGGTGTGGCGTACCGCAAAACGAAGGAAACGGACTTGTGTTGGAGCGCTACGGTCGAAACGGGGGTCCTGTTCATCGGGAGGGGTGTGGCGTACCGCAAAATGGGACTCCACGGGATACTGTTCATCTCCACCGTCGACCTCCTCCAGCCTCCACGGGCTCCTGTTCATCCAGCCTCCACGGGCTCCTATTCATCCAGCCTCCACCACGCGCTACTCCACCGGCTACTGTTCAACCACCCCTCCACCATCTACTGTTCATCCAGCCCTCCACACCACGGGGTCCTGTTCAACCACCCCTCCACGGGCACCCCTCCACCGTCTACTGTTCATCTAGCCCTCCACACCACGGGGGCCTGTTCAACCACCCCTCCACGGGCACCCCTCCACCGTCTACTGTTCATCCAGCCCTCCACACCACGGGGTCCTGTTCAACCACCCCTCCACGGGCACCCCTCCACCGTCTACTGTTCATCCAGCCCTCCACCACACCATGGGGTCCTGTTCATCCAGAGGCAACGCCACCGCTCATTGTTCATCCAACCCCCCCGCAACACTCACTGTTCATCCCAGAGGCAGCATCGATCGGCTTCAGTTAGCAGCAGTAGCGAAGGAATCGCTCGATCGGGTTCACATCCATCGATCGATCGCTCGGGTTCAGTAATGCGTAGCCTGCAGTGCAATCGCTTGGGTTCAGTTAGAGCCCAACGCCTCGCTCGGGTTCAGTTAGAGCCAACGCCTCACACACACACGCGTACGTGTACGAGAGAAACGCGCATCGCTCGGCCCCCGACCTCCCACCGTAACCGGGAACTCCCCGAAATTTTCCTCCCCTCGCTTCTACCACGGTTTTTTCCGTCATGGACGGCCCAAAGAATGTCATGAGCTGCGTCTCCAGCCCGCCTAGGACGAAAAGCCCATTTTCTGTCATGATTTTTTGTCATAGAAGTAGGATCCCACCACATCTATGATGATACCGGGTTTTGTCACAATTATCGTCATAGAAGTGTCATATGTATGACATAATTTTTTTTGTTCGGCCCAAAATGTCACGGATGTGTCTTTTTTTTGTAGTGATAGCTGCTTCGGAAGCAGCAAATGAAGGAGTCTGGATGAAGGAGTTCATATCCGATCTAGATGTCATACGTAGTGCATTGGGTCCAATGAAAATCTTTTGTGACAATACTAGTGCAATTGCTTTAGCAAGGGAATCCAGATTTCACAAGAGAACCAAGCACATCAAGAGACGCTTCAAATCCATCCGGGATCAAGTCCAGGTGGGAGACATAGAGATTTGCAAGATACATACGGATCTGAATGTTGCAGACCCGTTGACTAAGCCTCTTCCATGAGCAAAACATGATCAGCACCAAGGCTCCATGGGTGTTAGAATCATTACTGTGTAATCAAGATTATTGACTCTAGTGCAAGTGGGAGACTAAAGAAAATATTCCCTAGAGGCAATAATAAAGTTATTATTTATTTCCTTATATCATGATAAATGTTTATTATTCATGCTAGAATTGTATTAACCCAAAACTTGATACATGTGTGAATACATAGACAAAACAGAGTGTCACTAGTATGCCTCTACTTGACTAGCTCGTTGAATCAAAGATGGTTATGTTTCCTAACCATAGACAAAGAGTTGTCATTTGATTAACGGGATCACATCATTAGGATAATAATGTGATTGACTTGACCCATTTCGTTAGCTTAGCACTTGATCGTTTAGTTTGTTGCTATTGCTTTCTTCATGACTTATACATGTTCCTGTGACTATGAGATTATGTAACTCCCATTTACCAAAGGAACACTTTGTGTGCTACCAAATGTCACAACGTAACTGGGTGATTATAAAGGTGCTCTACAGGTGTCTCCAAAGGTACTTGTTGGGCTGGCGTATTTCAAGATTAGGATTTGTCACTCCGATTGTCGGAGAGGTATCTCTGGGCCCACTCAGTAATACACATCACTCAAGCCTTGCAAGCATTGTAACTAATGAGTTAGTTGCGGGATGATGTATTACGGAACGAGTAAAGAGACCTGCCGGTAACGAGATTGAACTAGGTATTGAGATACAGACAATCGAATCTCGGGCAAGTAACATACCGATGACAAAGGGAACGACGTATGTTGTTATGCGGTTTGACCGATAAAGATCTTCGTAGAATATGTAGGAGCCAATATGAGCATTCAGGTTCCGCTATTGGTTATTGACCAGAGACGTGTCTCGGTCATGTCTACATAGTTCTCGAACCCGTAGGGTCCGCACGCTTAAAGTTCGATGACGGTTATATTATGAGTTTATGTGTTTTGATGTACCGAAGGTAGTTTGGAGTCCCGGATGTGATCACGGACATGACGAGGAGTCTCAAAATGATCGAGACATGAAGATTGATATATTGGACGACTATATTCGGACACCGGAATGGTTCCAGGGGTTATCGGATATATACCGGGGTACCGGGGGGTTACCAAACCCCCCCCCCCGAGGGTTATTGGGCCTCATGGGACCATGTGGTGGAAGAGGAGAGGCGTCAGGAGGTGGCACGCAGCCCCTTGCCCCAATCCGAATTGGGAAAGGGAAGGGGGCGCCCCCCTTCTCCTTCCTTCTCTCCACCTCCTCCTTCCCCCTTCTCCTAGTTGGAATAGGAAAGGGGGGGAAAACCTACTTGGAGTAGGATTGCCCCCCCTTGGGCGAGCCTCCTCCCCTTGGCCGGCCCCCTGCTCCTCCCCCCTTTATATACGGAGGGGGGGGCACCCCATAGACACAACAATTGATCTCTTGGATCTTTTAGCCGTGTGCGGTGCCCCCCTCCACCATAATCCACCTCGGTCATATCATAGCGGTGCTTAGGCGAAGTCCTGCGTCGGTAGAACATCATCATCATCACCACGTCGTCGTGCTGATGGGACTCTCCCTTAAAGCTCGGCTGGATCGGAGTTCGAGGGACGTCATCGAGTTGAACGTGTGCAGAACTCGGAGGTGCCGTGCGTTCGGTGCTTGATCGGTCGGATCGTGAAGACGGACGACTACATCAACCGCGTTGTGCTAACACTTTCGCTTTCGGTCTACGAGGGTACGTGGACACACTCTCCCCTCTCGTTGCTATGCATCACCATGATCTTGCGTGTGCGTAGGAATTTTTTTGAAATTACTATGTTCCCCAATAGCTCCTTGTCTAGCAAATATGTTCTTGTGCCCATCTTGGAGTTGATGAGCTCCTGAATATGTGGAGCATACCCACAACTTCTCTTTTGATCAGCAGCTGTCCTCTTGATTGTCTCTACAATCAAACTCATAACCTTGAACTTCTGAGGGACATCAAAAGGCTATAGCAGGTTTATAGAATGCCCTCTAATCATCTTGTGATCTTCTGACTTGGGTAGTAGAGTGTACCTTAAGATCCAATTGATGGTAGGCAGACCAAACAACAGGAAATGTACGGATCCAAGCTTGTGTGTCTCCAAAGCTTTATCTGGGATCTCTTTGTACATGTTTGCCATGGAGTTGTAGTCTTTCTTTTTCTTGGCATACACATCCAAGTCATCCTCATGTTCCCCTAGGGCATTGATCAGTTTAGCCCATTCTTCAACAGTGGACTGGTACCTTGTACCCTCAGACATCCATACTATCCTCCCATCTGGATATAAGTGGGCAGTGGAGTAAAACTGCATGATTAGCTCATCATTCCATCTGGTGAGCTTTTGTCCAACAAATTCATCTACTCCACATGCCTTGAAGCTATCATATACTCATGGGAAGTGATCTTCATTCTCCTGGATGTATTCCCAATCCACCCATTTCATTTTACAAACAATGGGCTTCTTGTCAAGCAAAATAGTCTCATAGAAGTCTTGTTGTTCCTTTGTGTGAAACCTGTAGTCAACTGCAGTCCTCCTCCTAACAACATAAGGATCAGACTGTCTCCACAATCTCAGTCCAGCATCCTTCCTGATGTGCATGTCCTCAGCGACTGGATGAGCATCATTATGGTCAGGAATTTTAGGCTTCAACTTCCTCAAAACAAGTGAATCATCTTCCTCTTCTTCAGCTTGAGGCACTGGGGCCTTGTTCTTCTATGCTGCAGGAATACTTCTGGTATTCCTCTTAGGTGCAGAAGGCTTCTGAGCAGCAGCCTTGGGAGCAGACTTGGGATTAGATGGAGTAGCCCCTGATTTGATAGCATCTCCTATGAGCTTCTAAGACTTGGGAGCTGGTGCAGCATCCTCTTCCTCTTCATCTTCTTCTGGATCTCTCATAATGGAGTGTAACACCCCGTATGTAACATGCCATATTTGTATTCCAACTCTCGCCTTTTCCGGCACTAAGTTATTTTATTTCCTCATTGTCGGGTTTTTGTCTTCGTGTTGTTTTTTCTTTGTCATGCATCTCATATCATGTCATCATGTGCATTGCATTTGCATACGTGTTCGTCTCATGCATCCGAGCATTTTCCCCGTTGTCCGTTTTGCATTCCGGCGCTCCTACGTCCTCCGGTGTCCCTTTCTACCTCTTTTTGTGTGCGGGTGTTAAACGTTTTTGGATTGGACCGATACTTGTCATGCGGCCTTGGTTTACTACCTGTAGACCGCCTGTAAAGTTTCGTGCCATTTGGAGTTCGTTTGATACTCCAACGGTTAACCGAGGGACCGAAAAGGCCTCGTGTGTGTTGCAGTCCAACACCCCTCCAAACTGGCCCAAAACCCACCTAAACCTCCTCCATCATCTAGGCCGTTCGATCACGATCGCGTGGCCGCAAACCGTGCTCAATTTGGAGCCTCCTAGCTCCTCCTACCTATAAAAGGCCCCTCTCCCCCAAAAATCCGGACGAAACCCTAGCTCTCCACCTCCTCGCGCCGGCGGACGAAATCCCGCCGGCCGGACACGTCCGTTTACACCCTCCGCTGCCACGGGTCGTCGTCTGGTTCGCCACCGCTCGGTGCCCACGTCGCCGCGCTGCCGGGCCCGGAGAGGCCGCAACCGGCCCCCGCGGCCTATCCAACGCCGCCCGAGCCCGCGGGGAGACCGGATCCGCGCCGCCCGGTCCTCCTTTGCACCGCCGCCCGCCGTCTCGTCACCGGTCTTCCCCGACGCCGGCGACCGCCGACGAGGCCGCGCCCCACTCTGCCCGAGGTCGCGGCCGCCATCGCCGCCTTCCACCGGGTCCGATGCCCCTCCCCGATCCGGCCAAGTCCAACTCCATCTCCGGCGAACCCCCCCTCTCCGGCGAACAGGAACTCCGGCGAACCTTGAAAATCATGCCCGGATCCAGATCTGGAATTCGGTGGTTGACCTAATGTCGCCCCGTTTCAGTATTTTTTTGCATTCTTCATTAGATCATATCTCCGAATCCGTAGCTCCGTTTTGCGCGTGTAGCATATCGAAATGTTCGCCTCGACGAGTACATCATTTCATCTCATTGCATCATGTTCATTTGAGCTCATCTTGATGCCCTAAATGCTGTTGGAAGAGTGCTAGTTTCTGTTAGTTTCAGATTCATATCAGTAATTGGATATTTGTCATTTTTGCCGTGATTGATGTGTGCCTCCTATGAACTTGAGCTCTACATTAGTTTTGAAGTATGCCATGCCATCTTTACAGGGGTGTATGCCATGTATTTTTGTGATCTCTGTGGTGACTAGCACAAGCATGCAAAGTAGCTTACGTAATGTTGCTGATTTCAGGGACTTAGAAATCTTCTAAGTCATTACCCTGTCTATATTTTTATGCCATGTATTCATGTTGCTACAAAGTGATCCATGCTTCTTTTGAGCATGATCAGTAAGGATGTTTTGTAGATATTATGGTGCTCTATCCATCCATGTCTTTGTTTGCATTTATGGAGCACCCTAGCTTGAGTCAATCGAGCTCTACTTTTGCTATAAAATGTTCCTGGCAGAATGTTTACATGTTAAGCATTTTTGCCGAGCTTGTTGTAGTTGATCCGTGCATGCTATGATGTTGTTCTTGCCATGTTTAGATTCTATGCCATGTCTACTTGCTGGGTGTATGCTTAGTTTATCATGCAATGCCTTGTGGTGAGTGCATCGAGCTCGTAAACATGCCTACTTGTTATCTGTTTTGCCATGTTCCAGTTTTCTACTAAGTCTGAATCTGTTAACGATAATTCTATGTTCACATGGTTGCCATTGTATTTTCTGATCCCTTTTGGCTTATGGTCAGTAAGGAACTTTTGTTGTATGCTTTGAGTAGCTTCATGCCATGCTTTTTTTTGCCATGATATGTTCCTGTAGCATGTAGTTACCTTGCTCTAAACATTGCTTCTTGATGTTAAATTCCTAGCATGTAGTTATTTTCACTAAGTCTTGTAACCTGATATCTTTTGCACTTTTGCCATGCTTGTTTGAACCTGCTATTGAGTGAATTAGCCGTAGCTCAGTGTTCATATTTTGTCAAGCATCTTGAGTGGATCCCTGCCATGTATTTTGTTGTCATGTTAGAGTGCTGTAGCATGTTGTTCTTGATGCATTTAGATGGCCTCGTGCTGTTAATCGTAGATCGGTGCCATATTTGTTTTGCTTGCCATTTGCAAATCATGCATCCGATTCTGGTGATCTTTATATCGATTTCGGCCGAAATCAACTCCTCTTTCCAGTGCCACTCTTGGTTTTCCAAGTTGAGGCCAGGTTCAATCTTTCCTTTCCGGAACATGCATATGCATCGCATATCACATCCCGCATATCATGCCATGTTTTGCATCATGTTGTTTGTGCATTGCACGTGGTTGATTGTGTCTCCCTTTGCTTGTTGTTCTTGCTTGGGTAGAGCCGGGAGACGAGTACGTGATCGAGGAGCCCGTTGAGTACGTTTACGAGGATCAAGCTAACGTCAACTCGGAGAACTTTGCAGGCAAGATGACCATACCCTCGAAATCACTTCTATCTTTGCTTGCTAGATGCTCGCTCTTTTGCTATGCCTATGCTACGATACCTACCACTTGCTTATCATGCCTCCCATATTTCCATGTCAAACCTCTAACCCACCTTGTCCTAGCAAACCGTTGTTTGGCTATGTTACCTCTTTGCTCAGCCCCTCTTATAGCATTGCTAGTTGCAGGTGAAGATTGGAGTTTGTTCCTAGTTGGAACATGTTTATTTTTGGGATATCATTATTATATCTTGTCTATGTTAATGCATCTATACACTTGGCAAAGGGTGGAAGGATCAGCCCTATGCCTGGTGTTTTGTTCCACTCTTGCCGCCCTAGTTTCCGTCATACCGGTGTTATGTTCCTTGATTTTGCGTTCCTTACACGGTTGGGTTATAATGGGAACCCCTTGACAGTTCGCCTTGAATAAAACTCTTCCAGCAATGCCCAACATTGGTTTTACCATTTTCCACCTAGCCTCTTTTTCCCTTGGGTTCCGTGGACTCAAGGGTCATTTTATTTTAAACCCCCGGCCCAGTGCTCCTCTGAGTGTTGGTCCAACCTGTCAGCTGTCGGTGGCCACCAGGGGCAACTCTGGGCTGGCCTACCGGAACCTTGGGCAATCCTGTGTGCCCTGAGAACGAGATATGTGCAGCTCCTATCGGGATTTGTCGGCACATTCGGGTGGCTTTGCTGGTTTAGTTTTATCATTGTCGAGATGTCTTGTAACCGGGATTCCGAGTGTGATCGGATTGTCTTGCGAGAAGGAATATCCTTCGTTAACTGTGAGAGCTTGTGATGGGCTAAGTTGGGACACCCCTGTAGGGATTTGAACTTTCGAAAGCCGTGCCCGCGGTTATGGGCAGATGGGAATTTGTTAATGTCCGGTTGTAGAAAACCTTAAACATAACTTAATTAAAATGAATCAACTGAGTGTGTGTGTGGCCATGATGGTCTCTTTTCGGCGGAGTCCGGGAAGAGAACACAGTCTCGTGTTATGCTTGAATGTAGGTTGTCTAGGATCACTTCTTGATCATAGTTTCTCAACCGTGCCTTTGCCTTCTCTTCTCGCTCTCATTTGCGTATCTTAGCCACCATATATGCTAGTCGCTTGCTGCAGCTCCACAAGATACCTTTTACCCTTCCTATAAGCTTAAATAGTCTTGATCGCGAGGGTGTGAGATTGCTGAGTCCCCGTGACTCACAGATTACTTCCAAAACCAGATGCAGGGACCGATGATACCACTCCAGGAGATTCAACTGAGCTCAAGTGGGAGTTCGATGAGGACTCAGGACGATACTACGTTTCCTTTCCAGACGATCAGTAGTGGTGCCCAGTTGGGGCGATCGGGGACTTTGTCGCATTTGGGGTTGTTCTTTATTTTGGTTCCGTAGTCGGACCTTGAGTGTATCTGGATGAATGTAATGTTATTTATGCTATTGTGTGACGTGGCGAGTGTAAGCCAACTATGTACCTTTTTCCCTTATTCATTACATGGGTTGTTGTGAAGATTACCTCACTTGCGGCATTGCTTACAATGCGGTTATGCCTCTAAGTCGTGCTTCAACACGTGGGAGATATAGCCGCATCATGGGCGTTACAAGTTGGTAATCAGAGCCTTCCCCGACCTTAGGAGCCCCCTGCTTGATCGAATCGTTGGCGTTGTTGAGTCTAGAAAAATGTTTTGAGTCATTTAGGATTATATATATCGGAGAGTAGGATTCTTTTTACTCCTCAGTCCCTTCGTCGCTCTGGTGAGGCATCCTGACGTAGAGTTTTGACTCTTCTCTTCTCAAATTTCACTAAATTTTTTTAGGATCACGCGGGTATCTTGGAATCGTTCCGATGGTTTTGTGACGAGAACGTTGTTTTGGTGCCTCCTGACATTTAGGGGTTGTGGCAGTGTCCCGGTGAGTTGAGCTCCCAGGTGTTGTCGTAACAATTTTATCGTTGCAATTCTGGAATACCTGAGTTTCGCCGACATCAAAAATCTCTTTTATGCAGTTGTTGGTGAGATAATCTCGACGCCACCCAGTACTAGGGTGGGAGTTTGGGAGTATTGCTATAACTCGTATAACGGATGCTTTTCGAAGGTTGAGGTAAATGATTTCCGAAGGTTTCTTGGTTATGTGTTGAAGGATGGATACAGCTGGATGTAGGATTTGCTAGCTTTGGGTGAGATATTATGCTTCCCGTGTATCCCCAACACCTGATTGCATAACCGGGAGAATTTCAGGAGTTTCATAGGTGGGAATTCATGTAGCTCTAGTATTTCTTCCGCGGATATTTGGTTTGTGATTGGGTAATCCTCACCAAGTATTTGTTCTTGTCCGTACCTTGTTGTTTTATTCATCTACCTCTATTCAAGTGGCTTCTCAATTTATGGAAGTGTGACCATTTCAATTGGAATGCATTCGTTCATTTTGTTCGGATGTTATGACTATATGTTGCAATTTCGATCCATTTGATTCAGCTTGAATATATGTCTTTCAAGATGCTAACGGATGTCACCCTCTTCAGGATGGCTCCTCCAACGCGTAACAATCCTGAACCGCCACCACCACCTCCACCTCCGGAGGCATGGCAAGTTGTGATGGCCGCTACCAATGCAAACACGCAGCAGATCATGCAACTCTTTCAAGAGCGCAACCAAGGCCATGGCAACAATCAGAATCAGTTTGCTACACTCAACCAGTTCCTTGCAAACCAGCCAAAGACCTTCAGCAACTGTGTCGAAGCAACAGACGCTGATGATTGGCTCGTGGATATCTGCAAGCATTTCGAGTGCATCAACATCAGGCCTGAGGACTTTGTCAAGTTTGCCTCGTTCCAACTCAAAGACCAAGCTGCAGAGTGGTATCAGCAGTACAAAGATTCTAGAGGAGGTCATGTGATTACCTGGGATGAATTCCGTCAAGACTTCAAAGCTCACCACATTCCTCAGAGTGTTGTTGAGAGCAAGCGTGAGGAATTCCGCAACCTGAAGCAAGGCAGTTTGTCTGTTTACCAGTATAACATCATGTTCCAGAAGCTCGCTCATTTCGCCAAGAAGGACGTCCCCAATGAGAAGAGCATGATTTATCAGTTCAGAGGTGGCCTCAGAGAAGATCTCCAACTTGCTCTCGTGCTTTTGGAGCCTCAGAAGTACGATGAGTTTTACAATATGGCACTGAAACAAGAGACTGCTCAACTCAGGTGTGATGCTTCCAAGAAGCGAGTCAGGGATGCAACACCTTCTTCCTCAACTCAGGTGGTAGCTAAGCAGCAAAAGTATTGGCTGCCTCCTCCTCTGTTCCATCAGCCTTATCAGCAGAAGAGCAAAGGTGGCAATGGATCTTCCCACCCACCCAACCCAGGCTTTGAGAACAAGACTTCATCTCAAGCTCCAAGATCAAGTGCTCCATATCACCGTCCGCTTTCAGAGGTCACGTGCAACAAGTGTCAGCAGAAGGGTCACTATGCCAACAAATGCTTCAATCAGAGGCGTCTTCCTCCTCCTCCTGTGAGATCTGCTAGCACTGAAGTGGTCAAGCATAATCCCAAGCACACCAAGGTCAACTTGATGAACACAGCTCAGGCAGAGGACTCGTCGGATGTGATTATGGGTAACCTTCCTGTTAACGATATTCCTGCAAAAGTTCTTTTTGACACTGGTGCATCGCATTGTTTCATATCGAGACCATTTGTATCTAAACATGAGTTGGCTCTCCAAGTTTTGCCTAGACCGTTTGCAGTTGTCTCTCCGGGTAAACGCATGAATGCTAACTCCATGGTTCCGGATGTTACTATCACGATGTGTGACTACAAGTTTTTGTCTTCTCCTACTGTTCTTGGTGACTCGGGTATTGATCTTATTCTTGGAATGGACTGGCTTTCTAAGCACAAGGCTCAGCTTGATTGTGTTGCCAGGCAGATTCAATTGACACATTCGTCTGAGGATGTAATCGTCTTTGCCGCTCGTGATGATACCATTCGACTGTTTTCTCTCAATGAGAAGGGTGAGCTGGATGCCATCTCTTAGATTCCAGTCGTTTGTGAGTATCAAGACGTCTTTCCAGAAGAGCTTCCAGGAATGCCTCCGCAACGGCCAGTTGAATTCTTCATCGATCTTGAGCCTGGCACAGAACCTGTTTGCAAACGTCTTTACAAGCTTGGACCTGAAGAGTTGAAGGAGCTGAAGAAGCAACTCGATATTCAAGAGTGTATGTGTCTCATCCGACTAAGTTCTTCTCCATGGGGTTGTGGTGTTGTTTTTGTCAAGATGAAGGATGGAACGGACCGACTCTGTGTCGACTACCGTCCATTGAACAAGAAGACCATAAAGAACAAGTACCCACTTCCCAACATCAACAAGCTGTTTGAACTACTCAAAGGTGCTCAAGTATTCTCCAAGCTTGATCTCCGTATGGGCTATCATTAGATTCACATTCGTGAAGAAGATATCCCCAAGACATCGTTCAGAACAAGCTATGGTTCATATGAATACACTGTCATGTCTTTCGACCTCGTCAATGCTCCTCCAACATTCTCTCGCATAATGAACTTCATCTTCAATGCCTACACAAATGACTTCGTCTTGGTCTACCTCGATGACATTTTGGTCTTTTCCAAGAACAAGGAGGATCATGCCAAGCACTTGCATTTGGTGCTGGATAAACTCAGAGAACATCAGTTCTATGTGAAGTTTTCAAAGTGCGAGTTTTGGCTCGGTGAGGTTCTCTACCTTGGGCATATCATCTCCGCCAAGGGCATAGCTGTTAATCCTGAGAAGGTGTCTGCAATTGTGAATTGGGAACCACCTCAGAATGTGAAGCAACTCCGCAGCTTCCTTGGGCTTGCAAGCTATTGTCGAAGGTTCATTGAGAACTTCTCTAAGATCGCGAAGCCTCTTTCCAACCTTCTCCATAAGCATGTGAAGTATGTCTGGTCGCATGAATGTGACATCGCTTTCAACACCCTGAAAGAGAAGTTAGTCACTGCTCCAGTTCTGACTCCTCCTGATGAATCCAAACCGTTTGAGGTCTTCTGTGATGCTTCCCTTCAAGGTCTTGGTGCAGTGTTGATGCAAGAGAAGAAAGTTGTGGCCTATACCTCTCGCCAGTTGAAGCCCAACGAAAAGAACTACCCCACTCATGACCTCGAGTTGGCGGCAGTTGTCCATGCTCTTTTAACTTGGAGACATCTCTTGTTGGGAAGAAAAGTGGACATCTTCACTGATCATAAGAGTCTCAAGTACATCTTCACTCAGCCAAACCTCAACCTCAGGCAGACTCGTTGGGTCGAAATGATTCAAGAGTATAATCCGAGTATTGAATATACTCTAGGCAAGGCCAATGTAATTGCTGACGCATTAAGCAGGAAGGCTTACTGCAACAGTCTGATTATCAAGCCTTACCAACCCGAGCTTTGTGAAGCTTTCCGCAAACTCAATCTTCAAGTTGTTTCTCAAGGATTTCTGGCCAACCTCCAAGTCTCTCCTACTTTGGAAGATCAGATTCGCGAAGCTCAACTTCTTGATGCTATGGTGAAGAAGGTGAAGATTGGGATTGCAAAGAGTCAACCCAAGTACAAGTGCTATCGTCTTGATGACAAGTATACTCTATTCTTCGAGGATCACATTGTTGTGCCTAAAGGTGACCTTCGTAAAGTCATTATGAACGAGGCTCACAATTCGCTCCTCTCTATTCACCCTGGAAGTACAAAGATGTACCATGACCTCAAGCAGTCGTATTGGTGGACTCGAATGAAGCGCGAGATTGCTCAGTTCATGAATGAATGTGATGTCTGCAGAAGAGTGAAAGCAGAACACCAATGACCAGCTGGTCTCCTCCAACCTCTTGCCATTCCAGAATGGAAGTTTGACCACATTGAGATGGACTTCGTGACTGGATTTCCAAAGTCCAAGCGTGGCAATGATGCTATCTTCGTAGCCATCTACAAGCTCACTAAAGTGGCTCATTTTCTTCCTATCAAAGAATCTATCACAGCAGCTCAGTTGGCAGAGCTATATACCTCCAGGATTGTCTCTCTGCACGACATTCCGTAGTTGATATCTTCAGATCGTGGGAGCATCTTCACCTCTAAGTTCTGGGATTCTTTTCAGAAGGCCATGGGCACCAACATTCGCTTCAGCACAGCTTTTCATCCTCAAACTAGTGGCCAAGTCGAACGAGTTAATCAAATTCTTGAAGATATGCTCAGGGCATGTGTCATCTCTTTCGGTATGAAGTGGGAAGATTGTCTTCCATATGCCGATTTCTCCTACAACAACAGATTCCAAGCGAGTTCGGGCAAGGCCCCATTCGAGATTCTCTATGGCAGGAAGTGCCGTACTCCTCTTAACTGGTCAGAGACTAGTGAATGTCAACTTCTTGGCAATGACTTGATCACAGAGGCTGAAGAAATGTGCAAAGTCATTCGTGATAATCTCAAAGCCGCGCAAACGCGCCAGAAGAGTTACTATGATACCAAGCATCGTGACTTGGCTTTCGAGATCGGAGACCATGTCTACCTCCGCATTTCTCCAATGAAAGGTACTCGTCGCTTCGGTATCAAAGGGAAGCTTGCCCTGAGATATGTGGGTCCTTTCAAGATAATCGGCAAAAGAGGCGATCTTGCCTATCAACTTGAGGTTTCGTCCAACTTTGCAAACGTGCATGCCGTGTTTCACGTGTCTCAACTCCGCAAGTGTTTCAAGACTCTTGAATGCACCATCAACTTTGAAGAGATTGACCTCCAAGAAGATCTGTCTTATCATGAGCACCCAGTTGCTATTCTCGAAGAAACTGAGCGCAAGACTCGCAACAAGTCTATCAAATTCCTAAAAGTCAAGTGGTCACATCATTCTGACTGTGAAGCCACCTGGGAACGCGAGGATCACCTCCGTTCTGAGAAACTGGAGTTTTTCCAGTCCTAGATCTCGGGACGAGATCCTTTCGTAGTGGTGGAGTGTTGTAACACCCTGTATGTAACATGCCATATTTGTATTCCAACTCTTGCCTTTTCCGGCACTAAGTTATTTTATTTCCTCGTTGTCGGGTTTTTGTCTTCGTGTTGTTTTGTCTTTGTCATGCATCTCATATCATGTCATCATGTGCATTGCATTTGCATATGTGTTCATCTCATGCATCCGAGTATTTTCCCCGTTGTCCGTTTTGCATTCCGGCGCTCCTATGTCCTCCGGTGTCCCTTTCTACCTCTTTTCGTGTGCGGGTGTTAAATGTTTTCGTATTGGACCGAGACTTGTCATGCGACCTTGGTTTACTACCTGTAGACCGCCTGTCAAGTTTCGTGCCATTTGGACTTCGTTTGATGCTCCAACGGTTAACCGAGGGACCGAAAAGGCCTCGTGTGTGTTGCAGCCCAACACCCCTCCAAAGTGGCCCAAAACCCACCTAAACCTCCTCCATCATCTAGGCCGTTCGATCATGATCGCATGGCCGCAAACCGTGCTCAATTTGGAGCCTCCTAGCTCCTCCTACCTATAAAAGGCCCCTCTCCCCCAAAAATCCAGACGAAACCCTAGCCCTCCACCTCCTCGTGCCGGCAGACGAAATCCTGCCGGCCGGACACGTCCGTTTCCACCATCCACCGCCACGTGTCATCGTCTAGTTCACCGCCACTCGGTGCCCACTTCACCGCGCCGCCGGGCCCGGAGAGCCCGCGACCGGCCCCCGCGGCCCATCTAACGCCGTCGCCCGAACCCGCGGGAAGATCGGATCCGCGCCGCCCGGTCTTCCCCGACGCCGGCGACCGCCGACGAGGCCGCGCCCCACTCCGCCGACGAGGCCGCACCCCACTCCGCCCGAGGTCGCTGCCGCCATCGCCGCCTTCTACCGGGTCTGACGCCCCTCCCCGATCCGGCCAAGTCCGACTCCATCTCCGGTGAACCCCCCTCCTCCGGCGAACAGGAACTCCGACGAACCTCGAAAATCGTGCCCGGATCCAGATCTGGAATTCGGAGGTTGACCTAATTTCGCCCCATTTCAGTATTTTTTGCATTCTTCATCAGATCATATCTCCGAATCCATAGCTCCGTTTTGCGCGTGTAGCATATCGAAATGTTTGCCTCGACGAGTACATCATTTCATCTCATTGCATCATGTTCATTTGAGCTCATCTTGATTCCCTAAATGCTGTTGGAAGAGTGCTAGTTTCTGTTAGTTTAAGATTCATATCAGTAATTGGACATTTGTCATTTTTGCCATGATTGATGTGTGTCTCCTATGAACTTGAGCTCTACATGAGTTTTGAAGTATGCCATGCCATCTTTACAGGGGTGTATGCCATGTATTTTTGTGATCTTTGTGGTGACTAGCACAAGCATGCAAAGTAGCTTACTTAATGTTGCTGATTTCAGGGACTTAGAAATCTTCTAAGTCATTGCCCTGTCTATATTTTTATGCCATGTATTCATGTTGCTAGAGAGTGATCCATGCCTCTTTTGAGCACGATCAGTAAGGATGTTTTGTAGATATTGTGGTGCTTTATCCATCCATGTCTTTGTTTGTATTTATGGAGCACCCTAGCTTGAGTCAATCGAGCTCTACTTTTGCTATAAAATGTTCCTGGCAGAATGTTTACATGTTAAGCATTTTTGCTGAGCTTGTTGTAGTTGATCCGTGCATACTATGATGTTGTTCTTGCCATGTTTAGCTTCTACTAGATGACCCGTTGCACCCATGGCGCAAAGGCCGAGAGCAAGCCAACTATAGAAAGAGTGTGCATCAAAATATGTAGACACAGAGGGAAACATATGAAACTAAGTACGGATTGATGATAGATAGATGATTGTTGATGATACATGTTTTCTAAGAAACTTACTAACGATCATTTACAATGTTATGAGCAAGACATGTAGATAGGCAGAGCTACGTTAGACAAATGTATCGCTGGATGTTTAGAACGATTTCTTTGAGGCAAGTCTTCATAGCTGCTGTTCTTCATGGCCTGCTTTGCTCAGAGCAAAAATTTCTTCAATATCATCGTCCAGGCTCCAATAATACTTGTTTGTTTTTTGTACAACGGCTTCTAATTATAAACTTATGGCAAGTCTTCATAGCCGTTGTTCTTCATGGCCTGCATTGCTCAGAGCAAAAATTTCTTCAATATCATCGTGCAAGCTCCAATAATACTTGTTTGTTTTCTGTACAATGGCTTCTGATTTTAAACTTATATCATTAAGACGATCAGCAACATATCTTATCTGTGATAAAATATGTTTTAGATTGTTGGCTTTGGGTGTTGATCTTGCTATGAAGTTTGTATGTATTATGCGGTAAAGTTCCTTCACTTCACCATCATGTGTCTATCTTGCTTGATTTAGGACTTTTAGAATATCTACTTACTGGGCTCTCGCCCTTTTCTTCATGACTCTAGATGACCCGTGCGCCTATGGCGCAAAAGCCAGAGGTAGCCAAGTATTCAAACAATACATATGAGATTGATTCAGGACCAACTTCGGGCGAAAGCGGCGTGTGTTTGCATGTGCATCAGAGCATCCAGAAGCAGCTTTGTTAGATTCTAACCCAAGCATACAAAATGATTGAATAGAAGGTTTAGTCAACTAAAACAAAATTTAATAAAAGCTAACACAATAAAATCAGGAAAAGCTAAAAAATGGCATAAATCTATTTATACAACAAAACTTTTCACCAAGACCATTTTTAAAAAAATGTTCATAACATATATTGCATGAATCAACAACCCGATAGATGTTAGTCCTCTATTTATTTTTTCTGAGGGGGCGAAATACTAATTTTGCTTCCATCTTAGCCCTCTATTTATTTTTTCTTCAGAGGGGCGAAATACTAATTTTGCTTTCATCTTAGCCCTCTATTTATTTTTTCTTCAGAGAAATGTGCAAGGCTGGGGGGCCACAGCCCCCCCAACACTACACTACGCCGGTGCTTATTAGGATGGAAGAGCTATCATAAATAAATGCACTTCATTACATTAGAACCTTTCTCTGGATGTGTTTTCATCATAAAAAACATGTGGAATAATAAGATCTATGCATACTGCATATATACTGAAATTTCATAATTATATTATATAAGTAGATATTTTAAAAATTTAGAGCATGGTAATCTTGAGAAGCTTATGAAGGAGTAGAGGAGGAAGAGATATTCCAGCCAATTTCATTTTTTTTATTTTTTTCCAACCCGTCCGTTTGCCACTTAGCAATGGGTCTTCCAGGTTAGGACAAAATCGCCTTATCACCATCTCGCAGGGACACGCCACACGCGTCCGTGAACCCATGCCCCTTCCCCTTATCTCTTACTCCAGCCCACTACTTCCCTCACTTCATTTCCTGTTCTCCTGGATCCCCTTTCTCGTCTAGCTCGCTGGGGAAGCCGGTCGCCGTTGCAACACCAGCCTCAGGAATCGGCGGGATACGCTGGCCCTCAGTCCGGATCAACGTCCATGCCTCCGGCTTCGACATGCAGGCTCGCTGGACGCGGCCGTGAACCACCTTGTTTTTCCGGTGCGTTCTTGCTCCTAGGTAGTTCCCTTAGCTCCATTGTTCCTTTAATGGTGATTCCGGGCACCAACGTGCAGCAACCTCTTGGATCGAGGCCACCTTCGTCGATTCTGCCGGCCGCCACTGTGACGCCGCGGTCATCCTCCTCACCGAACAACTCCAGAGATTGTGACGGGCTCCGTGTTGTCCGCATCTCCTCTTGACAATAGACTCGAAGCCGCGGGTCCCTCCTACTTCTTCCCTGACATTGACCGCCATTGTCGCTGTCCGGAGCTTGTTGCTCTGCTCCGTCCGACCTTGCCACTTACAGCATGGTGAGAAATCACCTCTGCATGTTGCTGGCTGCGTGCTGCTGATGTTGTTTGTTGTTTGCTGCCACTGGCTGCTTTGCTCCTGTCCCTTCTTTGCTGCTGGCTGCTTTGCTCCTGTCCCTTCTTTGCTTTTTTATCAACCTGTCCCTTCTTTGCTGCTGGCTGCTTGTTGCTTGCTGTTGATGCTTGATGATGTTAGCCATGACCTGCCTGTAGATTATAGAAAGAGAGATTGATTTGCATGAAAAAAAAATGGTCATATTCAACACTATTTAATTTACTTGCTCGTCACACTGTCAGACAAAGGCTAGACTTCCCTATGTATAAAAGTTTTCATTCTAACATTTGATTTATCAGGAAAATCACATAAAAACGCTCAGCCCGTTGAACTTTTAAAATCCATAACAAAATCATTCTAGTTTGGTTTGGAGTAGTACTAAGCTTGTATATGTTGGTTGCTCCCGGATCCCCTTTCTCGTACTACTCCATATCCCCTTTCTAAGGAACAGACATATATAAGCTTAGTCAGTATTGTTGCTTAGAAATAAAGGAAGATGCACTTTAACAAAATGTCTTTAAATCTTTAAAAATTCATAACTTGCATTGTAGGACTCTAAGAAAATGTTATTCCCAATTTCAGTAGCTTCATATTCAACTTTCTGGATGACAACAAATACAATTCATGCACTGTACACATTCTGGAAATTCATGAATATTGATTTTCCTCCGTTTGGTTTTTTCCCAGGGTTTCTTCATCATTTCAATAGAGTCAGGCAATGAGGGGAATTACGAGTTCGATCCGCAGCTTCATTAGGACATTGACCAGGAAGGCAAGCATCATGAATTCCCTATCTTATGTTTTACTTATGTTGAAGGATTATACTATCTTGTTGCTCGTGTTGGTTACCATGTCGTACCTTTCTTTGCAATATCCATGTTTAGGACACGCAACAGGAACCGGTAGTTTAACCAGAGAAGGAACTTCATTCTCTCACACTTGATATGATAGCATTTATCAGATCAGGTTATAGAAGCAAATATTAAGTACCATCAGACTGATGTCTGATTCTCTCTGAATTACACTGCCTATCCACTATTATTGTTGTACATGTGGAGCAGAGCTTGTAAATAAAGATATGTACTGTTGTAGTCAAGTTAACTTGAATTAGCTAGGATGAATCGGATACTTTTGCAATTTCCATAAATAGATCAACAGGTTAGTCATCCGCATGAGACGACCGATCTATTCTTGTTAACAATGAAACAAATATCGATTTCAATCACGAGGAATAACTACACTTCTGTGTTTGTCTCAGAAGTAAAACTTTTCTATTTTGACCATGTCTCTAGGAAAAACATTGACCGAAAACTGAAATAATACCATGCTATTGGTCAAGGTATGCCTGGAAGTGGGTGAGCCAGCTTGATCTGGTGATGATTCACCTGAAGAATTGACCTGCCGGCACGATGCGTAGAGGGGAGGGAGCTGATCTTGCGGGTGAGGAAGCAGATCTTGCAATCGAACTCATCTTTCCGATGCAGAGGAACACTGGCGATGGAATGGAAAAGAGAGGGTGGGTGAGAGAATGCTAGTGCACAGAGCGGAGAAGAAAGGGATGGATAAGGTCAAGTCTTTAGCAATTGAGCAAGTGGAACAACCTCGCCTCGTCCAATATCCCGTGCCGGCCCAGTATATACGAGAACTTATGATTTTTCCTCTTCTGTAAGCCCAGAACACAATATAAATATGAATTGGGACAACCAAATTGTATTAACAGAAGAAATCATGACGCTTACAAAGGTTTATAAAATGCACTAATAAACAGGATAGTAAAGTTTAGTCAGATTTTTTAGAACATAAATTTTCATTGTTATTAAGTGTTAGTGACGGCTTCTGAATGAAAGAACAATATTAGCATGTTTGGATTAAAAGTGGAACATGTAATCACATTACATGGGAAAACTGTGACATAGAACATCACAGCGACAACCTTGCTCATATGTTTCAATCAATACAAAATATGTACCTGAAATAGATTAACTTTGATCATTTCCTTTCTCTCCAATGTTGTGCTCCTCTTAGCTAAAGTAAGTGCATGCAACTATGTATAACCTCTTAAGTTACAAAAGAATCTGCATTTGAATAATCCAGTGGTTATATTCAACTTAAACTGGGACTTGTATGCATGATATTTTGTAAGAATCTCTATGAGATAGAACTGAACAATTATATTAGAAACTGGGTGACATAGTCGATTGTATCCCTGGAAAATATATTATGATCTCTGAACTACAGCAACGTGCAACGTGCAAACAATTGACAACCAACGAAGGAAGCGGCCGCTGACAGAAATGACAAACCCAAGTCAGCGAAGGATGACAGTCGGACAGATATCTCATCCCTGCTGCAGCTCATCTATGTTTATTCAGAAGCGACGACATATTTATATATATGTTGTGCACCCAACTCTGTCTCAAGCATTGCCCACTGCTGAACCTACACATGAAAAGCTAACAAATGTTCTTATTCTTGTTCTGCCTCATGCAACAGACCCGATCAACCTACAGCTCACTATGTAATTTACGAAAAGAAAATATAGGGAATGATGGGGGAAGAACAACCTGGTGAACAACTTGAACTGAAACTTTAATTCATTATAGGACTGCAGTTGCATAACACATCAGTACCTTACTGGGCATTACAGTGTTCCTATGCAAAACATAGTAATAAAGAAAATTATGAGTGAGATGTGTGCCATGTTGCTAATCACATACATTGAATGGAGTTGGAACCAAACCTTTTAGTCTGCTAGTAGATACAGTGGGTCAACAGTTCTGATTCTTTTTCTTCATCTCCCTTTGAAGCATTAGCACAAGACTCAGAAATAGAACATATTTCCTCAGTGCTTTGAACCCCGGTTTCAGAATGATTCTCAAAATATAAATGTCTGTAGACCAGGAACAAAACAAACAACAAACATTTCAGTATTGACGGAGGCTTCTCTACGTAGATCAGGACAATCCAAATCAAATGTATAGAGAAATAATAGAAAGACCAAACTCTGTGGCTACTGTTTTAATGCACAATAAGCCATATCTTCTATAAAAGTGTCCCGATACAGTTGGTAATGAACGATTGGTGACCTTCCTATTTTTAGGAGATATCAACAATCAGGTTCTACAGAAGACTTGTGTACACCTAATTACAGGAGGTACCTAGTGAGCTTATCGTATAGTTATTAGACATAATCACAAAAAAATGGGAACAAAAAGATTGTCATTTAAACAGAACCATCATAGAAGTAGCAAAGGAAGACTCACAAAAGACTTAAGAAGGAGCATGGATGTTACTTAAATGCATTCAAGATCTAACATCTGAGCAGGACCATAAAACTAAACTTTATATATACTCCGCTCTGCACACAGGATAACTATATATCTCATTGAAGGCTATACTGGAAGATGGCACACAAATAAGCAATAATCAAATAAAAATCTAATGGTCATCACTGATCAAAGTGTGCTATAGATAGATGTTTGATTAATTTGTAATCAATCAAGAAGCTTCTTGCTAATAGGACTATGCACTTCTTTCTGACACTCAATTACACATGTGATGTGTTCATGTAAGTTTGGACGCGGTGAAGCATTTATACATAATTTAAGCGATTCACAATGAAGCCCTGGAATAAAAACTTAAAGAATAATGAGGTATGGCATGAGATGATTACAAAGGTACATTATGTTCGAGTTGGCAAGAGCAAAACATTATAAACATAACCTGCTCTAGAAACAAAATATGGAGGAAGCTCTCCAAGTGCGGTCCCAATGCCCCAAGGAACAACTTGAAGATGAACTTCATGGAGTATTTTGCTAAATGGGATTGTTTCCTAATACACTGGAGATCCAAACTCCGGACAGTCTTTCTCCAACCATGAAGGCCTACTTTTAAAAAGAATAGTGTCATAAGGAGCACTCTTTAAATCAACCCGGCCACACTGAACCGTTTTCATTGTGAAAAGGGCAATATGAGGCCCTAAATACAACAAAGGTGTGCAAGCCAGAGCCTGCAAAAATAAATGATGTGCTGAGAACTGAACTGCAATGATAAATACTTAGTTGCACGATAATACAAATCTGGTATACCAAAGCAGTTCCAGCATATGCTGCATTGTAGACGAAATATAATGGTTTATCCTGCTGCAAGAGCTCACGCACCACAGGCAGGGTAGACGAATGCTCCCACTCACATAGGTTCGAGTCTAACATCTAGCTACCTAAATTTAAAAAATGCAGGATCACCATTCAAAAGCAACACATGCATATCCAGAGATTGTGAAAGTAGTGCTCTATTAATTTGCATACTTGCAGTTCAATTCACTATACCGCCACTCAATTCGTCTAATTTGAAATACATAAATGTAGTAAAACAGAAAGATGATGATACCTTCTCATGTGAGCCCTCATTTACCAAGAGAAGCAAATAGGTAGCGAAACCAGCAACTTCTTTCAGAACACGGGAACATCTGCTTCTTATACTCTCTCCAATGGCTAGCACAAATAATGGAAAGTGTTCTCTTTTTTGAGGGTAATGCAAAGTGTTCTCAATGTCCGTGATGTCAACGCTAAACTCTCCAGGTCCGTGCGATGCTTATTGCGAAGGTTTGAAATATATGTTAAATCTATTACATCATCAACACACAGAGCAGTCTTACTTTATCTCATTAGGGTAACAAAGCTTTCAGAGAATTCTGATTTTAGGTCATGCACTTGTCAACATTAGAGAAACAGATAAGAGTAATTTCAGTTAAGTTTGAATATACATTTATTTATTTATTTATTTATTTATTACGCTTACATGCAAATTCTAATCAAAATAAATGCTTGAAGAACTAATCCCTGGAATATAATTCCTGCGATGGAGCACATATATTTCTTTTTGGAGAAGTAAAAGGCCACTTCATTATGGATGAACTTTCTTTTCCATCAACATCACTTAGAAGATACATACACTCAATTCCAGTGTGATGAATAAGACAAGAAAAAGTGATAACAGAGGCCATAGATAGTTCATGCAAGCCACATAATCAGAACGTAATATACTGTACAGACAAGTCATAAAATCTGCAGCTAAATTTCGGGAAAAAGAAATTAGTGGAAGTCAACAGAGGATAAAATTTACATACATTATTATCATTAATATTTTGCTAAAGCCTAGCTGAAATTTTATCGAACACCTTGTAGGCATAGAACAAACAAAGATGAAATTTTTGGGGATTAAATCATAAGAAATGAATGGAAGAGAGAGGGGTGAGGGCAAATCAGGTGAGAGAGATAGAGAGAGCTGCAGCGGCAGCAAGCAAAAAGGAGGGAGGGAGGGATGAGAATGGAGGAAGGGGATGAGAGGGTTACCTCGGCTCCAGGACCCATGGTCGTTTCTCTCGCCGTGGCGTTGTTGATTCATGTTGGCTTGACCTTCTCCCAGAGTACGACAGCGGCAGCAACGGCACAGACCACCGCTTCATCAACACCGCCTCCTGCTGCGGCTGCTGCCGCTCGTGTTTGCCAGCACCGCGTCTGCTATGGCTGCTGCTCCTTTCTTCCCCGGTGCCACCACCGGAACATGGGAGGAGGTGAGGAGAGGTGGCGGCCTCTATCATCCCACGTCGGCACCGGCGCTTTTGGCCGTATCTGTCTCTCCCGCTCCAGATCGGGACTTGGGGGAAACAAAGAGAGAAGGAGAGGTGGTGGCCGAGAGGGGATGCCCCGGAATCCATGGGCTGAGGGGATGGAGTGGGCAGCGATTGGGCTCGCAGGAGGAGGTGGAGATGAGCGGCAGGGGAGACCATGGCGGCGGCGGCGAGCGAGAGGGCGGAGAGGAGGAGGCGAGAAGAGACCGAGGGGAGGAGGAAGCTGAGAAGAGACGGAAAAAAATTATACGAGACCAGGTCTCACGGTTAGCAGGTGAGACCCGTCCTGATGGATGACACGTGGCATTCACAAATCACAAAACATCTAATCTCTCTTCTTCTGATTTTAAGTGAGGGTGGGGGTGCTTTGTGATTTGTGAATGCCATGTGTCATCCATCAAGATGGGTCTCGTGTGAGACCTGGTCTTATAGAATTATTTTCCAGAAGAAACCGAGGGTAGGAGGAAGTTGCGTCGCCTTTTCCTTTTACCGATCGTTGGTCTATGTTTTTTTTTCTTTTACGCAGGGCAGGAGAAGAACCACTATGTTGTATTGACCCCACACATAGCCAGCCCCACTCGTCATCCACTTATGAAGCAACTACAAAACGTGAAAAGCAACCGACGGCTGACCTGCTGCCAGTAGCCAAAATATAACTACAGTAGATAGATCGATCGACCCAACAGGCGCAGCGCACGCGGTTGCTCTGGAATGGAGGGTAGCATAGCAGGCTTTATATGTTCAATGTCATGTCTACTTGCTGGGTGTATGCTTAGTTTATCATGCAATGCCTTGTGGTGAGTGCATCGAACTCGTAAACATGCCTACTTGTTATCTGTTTTGTCATGTTCCAGTTTTCTACTAAGTCTGAATCTGTTAATGATAATTGCTATGTTTACATGGTTGCCATTGTATTTTCTGATCCCTTTTGGCTTATGGTCAGTAAGGGACTTTTGTTGTATGCTTTGAGTAGCTTCATGAAATGCTTTATTTTGCCATGATATGTTCCTGTAGCATGTATTTACCTTGCTTTAAACATTGTTGCCTGATGTTAAATTCCTGGCATGTAGTTATTTTCACTAAGTCTGTAACATGATATCTTTTGCATTTTTGCCATGCTTGCTTGAACCTACTATTGAGTGAATTAGCCGTAGCTCAGTGTTCATCTTTTGTCAAGCATCTTGAGTGGATCCCTGCCATGTATTTTTTTATCATGTTAGAGTGCTGTAGCATGTTGTTCTTGATGCATTTAGATGGCCTTGTGCTGTTAATCGTAGATCGGTGCCATATTTGTTTTGCTTGCCATTTGCAAACCGTGCATCCGATTTTGGTGATCTTTATATCGATTTCGACCGAAATCAATTCCTCTTTCCAGTGGCACTCTTGGTTTTCCAAGTTGAGACTAGGTTCAATCTTTCCTTTCCGAAACATGCATATGCATCGCATATCGCATCCCGCATATCATGCTATGTTTTGCATCATGTTGTTTGTGCATTGCACGTGGTTGATTGTGTCTCCCTTTTCTTGTTGTTCTTGCTTGGGTAGAGCTAGGAGACGAGTACGTGATCGAGGAGCCCGTTGAGTACGTTTACGAAGATCAAGCTAACGTCAACTCGGAGAACTTTGCAGGCAAGATGACCATACCCTCGAAATCACTTCTATCTTTGCTTACTAGATGCTCGCTTTTTTACTATGCCTATGCTACGATACCTACCACTTGCTTATCATGCCTCCCATATTGCCATGTCAAACCTCTAAACCACCTTATCCTAGCAAACCGTTGTTTGGCCATGTTACCGCTTTGCTCAGCCCCTTTTATAGCATTGCTAGTTGCAGGTGAAGATTGGAGTTTGTTCCTTGTTGGAACATGTTTATTTTTGGGATATCATTATTATATCTTGTCTACGTTAATGCATCTATACACTTGGTAAAGAGTGGAAGGCTCAGTCTTATGCATGGTGTTTTGTTCCACTCTTGCCGCCCTAGTTTCCGTTATACCGGTGTTATGTTCCTTGATTTTGCGTTCCTTACACGGTTGGGTTATAATGGGAACCCCTTGATAGTTCGCCTTAAATAAAACTCTTCCAGCAATGTCCAACATTGGTTTTACCATTTTTCACCTGGTCTCTTTTTCCCTTAGGTTTCGCGGACTCAAGGGTCATCTTTATTTTAAACCCCCGGGCCAGTGCTCCTCTGAGTGTTGGTCCAACCTGTCAGCTGCCGGTGGCCATCAGGGGCAACTCTGGGATGGCCTACCGAAACCTTGGACAATTCGGTGTGCCCTGAGAACGAGATATGTGCAGCTCCTATCGGGATATCTGCAAGCATTTCAAGTGCAGCAACGTCAGGCCTGAGGACTTTGTCAAGTTTGCCTTGTTCCAACTCAAAGACCAAGCTGCAGAGTGGTATCGACAGTACAAAGATTTCAGAGGAGGTCATGTGATTACCTGGAATGAATTCTGTCAAGACTTCAAAGCTCACCACATTCCTCAGAGTGTTGTTTAGAGCAAGCGTGAGGAATTCCGCAACCTGAAGTAAGGCAGTTTGTCTGTTTACCAGTATAACATCATGTTCCAGAAGCTCGCTCATTTCGCCAAGCAGGACGTCCCCAACGAGAAGAGCATGATTTATCAGTTCAGAGGTGGCCTCAAAGAAGATCTCCAACTTGCTCTCGTGCTTTTTGAGCCTCAGAAGTACGATAAGTTTTATAATATGGCACTGAAACAAGAGACTGCTCAACTCAAGTGCGATGCTTCCAAGAAGCGAGTCAGGGATGCAACACCTTCTTCCTCAACTTAGGTGGTAGCTAAGGAGCAAAAGTATTGGCTGCCTCCTCCTCCGTTCCGTTAGCCTTATCAGCAGAAGAGCAAAGGTGGCAATGGATCTTCCCACCCACCCAACCCAGGCTTTTAAAACAAGACTTCGTCTCAAGCTCCAAGATCAAGTGCTCTGTATCATCGTCCGTTTTCAGAGGTCACGTGCAACAAGTGTCAGCAAAAGGGTCACTATGCCAACAAATGCTTCAATCAGAGGCGTCTTCCTCCTCCTGTGAGACCTGCTAGCACTGAAGTTGTCAAGCATAATCCCAAGCACGCCAAGGTCAACTTGATGAACGCAACTCAGCCAGAGGACTCGTCAGATGTGATTATGGGTAACCTTCCTGTTAACGATATTCCTGCAAAAGTTCTTTTTGACACTGGTGCATCGCATTGTTTCATCTCGAGACCATTTGCATCTAAACATGAGTTGGCTCTCCAAGTTTTGCCTAGACCGCTTGCAGTTGTCTCTCCGGGTAAACGCATGAATGCTAACTCCATGGTTCCGGATGTTATTATCACGATGTGTGACTACAAGTTTCTGTCTTCTCCTACTGTTCTTGGTGACTCGGATATTGATCTTATTCTTGGAATGGACTGGCTTTCTAAGCACAAGGCTCAGCTTGATTGTGCTGCCAGACAGATTCAATTGACACATTCGTCTGAGGATGTAATCGTCTTTGCCGCTCGTGATGATACCATTCGACTGTTTTCTCTCAATGAGAAGGGTGAGCTGGATGCCATCTCTCAGATCCAGCCATTTGGGAGTATCAAGACGTCTTTCCAGATGAGCTTCCAGGAATGCCTCCGCACCGGCCAGTTGAATTCGTCATCGATCTTGAGCCTGGCACAGAACCTGTTTGCAAACGTCCTTACAAGCTTGGACCTGAAGAGTTGAAGGGGCTGAAGAAGCAACTCAATATTCAAGAGCGTATGAGTCTCATCCGACTAAGTTCTTCTCCATGGGGTTGTGGTGTTCTTTTCGTTAAGAAGAAGGATGGAACGGACCGACTCTGTGTCGACTACCATCCATTGAACAAGAAGACCATAAAGAACAAGTATCCACTTCCCAACATCAACGAGCTGTTTGAACAACTCAAAGGTGCTCAAGTATTCTCCAAGCTTGATCTCCGTATGGGCTATCATTAGATTCGCATTCCTGAAGAAGATATCCCCAAGACAGCGTTCAGAACAAGCTATGATTCATATGAATACACTGTCATGTCTTTCGGCCTCGTCAATGCTCCTCCAACATTCTCTCGCATGATGAATTTCATCTTCAACGCCTACACAAATGACTTCGTCTTGGTCTACCTCGATGACATTTTGGTCTTTTCCAAGAACAAGGAGGATCATGCCAAGCATTTGCGTTTGGTGCTGGATAAACTCAGAGAACATCAGTTCTATGCGAAGTTTTCAAAGTGCGAGTTTTGGCTCGATGAGGTTCTCTACCTTGGGCATATCATCTCCGCCAAGGGCATAGCTGTTAATCCTAAGAAGGTGTCTGCAATTGTGAATTGGGAACCACCTCAGAATGTGAAGCAATGCAGCTTCCTTGGGCTCACAAGTTATTGTCGAAGGTTCATTGAGAACTTCTCTAAGATCGCGAAGCCTCTTTCCAACCTTCTCCAGAAGCATGTGAAGTATGTCTGGTCGCCTGAATGTGACATCGCTTTCAACACCTTGAAAGAGAAATTAGTCACTGCTCCAGTTCTAACTCCTCCCGATGAATCCAAACCGTTTGAGGTCTTCTGTGATGCTTCCCTTCAAGGTCTTGGTGCCGTGTTGATGCAAGAGAAGAAAGTTGTGGCCTATACCTCTCGCCAGTTGGAGCCCAACGAAAAGAACTACCCCACTCATGACCTCGAGTTGGCGGCAGTTGTCCATGCTCTTTTAACTTGGAGACATCTCTTGTTGGGAAGAAAAGTGGACATCTTCACTGATCATAAGAGTCTCAAGTACATCTTCACTCAGCCAAACCTCAACCTCAGGCAGACTCGTTGGGTCGAAATGATTCAAGAGTTTAATCCGAGTATTGAATATACTCCAGGAAAGGCCAATGTAATTGCTGACGCATTAACTAGGAAGGCTTACCGCAACAGTCTGATTATCAAGCCTTACCAACCCGAGTTTTATGAAGCTTTCCGCAAACTCAATCTTCAAGTTGTTTCTCAAGGATTTCTGGCCAACCTCCAAGTCTCTCTTACTTTGGAAGATTAGATTCGTGAAGCTCAACTTCTTGATGCTATGGTGAAGAAGATGAAGATTGGGATTGCTAAGAGTCAACCCAAGTACAAGTGCTATCGTCTTGATGACAAGGATACTCTATTCTTCGAGGATCGCATTGTTGTGCCTAAAGGTGACCTTCGTAAAGTCATTATGAACGAGGCTCACAATTCGCTCCTCTCTATTCACCCTGGAAGTACAAAGATGTACCATGATTTTAGGCAGTCGTATTGGTGGACTCGACTGAAGCGCGAGATTACTCAGTTCATGAATGAATGTGATGTCTGCAGAAGAGTGAAAGAAGAACACCAATGACCAGCTGGTCTCCTCCAACCTCTTGCCATTTCAGAATGGAAGTTTGACCACATTGCGATGGACTTCGTGACTGGATTTCTAAAGTCCAAGCGTGGCAATGATACTATCTTCGTTGCCATCGACAAGCTCACTAAAGTGGCTCATTTTCTTCCTATCAAAAAATCTATCACAACAGCTCAGTTGGCAGAGCTATATACCTCCAAGATTGTCTCTCTGCACGACATTCCGCAGTTGATATCTTCAGATCGTGGGAACATCTTCACCTCTAAGTTCTGGGATTCTTTTCAGAAGGCCATGGGCACCAACATTCGCTTCAGCACAGCTTTTCATCCTCAAACTAGTGGCCAAGTCGAACGAGTTAATCAAATTCTTGAAGATATGCTCAGGGCATGTGTCATCTCTTTCGGTATGAAGTGGGAAGATTGTCTTTCATATGCCGAGTTCTCCTACAACAACAGCTTTCAAGCGAGTTCGGGCAAGGCCCCATTTGGGATTCTTTATGGTAGGAAGTGCCGTACTCCTCTTAACTGGTCAGAGACTAGTGAACGTCAACTTCTTGGCAATGACTTGATCACAGAGGCTGAAGAAATGTGCAAAGTCATTCGTGATAATCTCAAAGCCGCGCAATCGCGCCAGAAGAGTTACTATGATAGCAAGCATCGTGACTTGGCTTTCGAGATCGGAGACCATGTCTACCTCCGCGTCTCTCCAATGAAAGGTACTCGTCGCTTCGGTATCAAAGGGAAGCTTGCCCTGAGATACGTGGGTCCTTTCAAGATCATCAGCAAAAAAGGCGATCTCGCCTATCAACTTGAGGTTCCGTCCAACTTTGTAAATGTGCACGGCGTGTTTCACGTGTCTCAACTCCGCAAGTGTTTCAAGACTCTTGACTGCACCATCAACTTTGAAGAGATTGACCTCCAAGAAGACTTGTCTTATCATGAGCACCCAGTTGCTATTCTTGAAGAAACTGAGCGCAAGACTCGCAACAAGTCTATCAAATTCCTGAAAGTCAAGTGGTCACATCATTCCGACTGTGAAGCCACCTGGGAACGCGAGGATCACCTCCGTTCTGAGTACCCGGAGTTTTTCTAGTCCTAGATCTCGGGGCGAGATCCTTTCGTAGTGGTGGAGTGTTGTAACACCCCGTATGTAACATGCCATATTTGTATTCCAACTCTTGCCTTTTCCGACACTAAGTTATTTTATTTCCTCGTTGCCTGGTTTTTGTCTTCGTGTTGTTTTGTCTTTGTCATGCATCTCATATTATGTCATCATGTGCATTGCATTTGCATACGTGTTCGTCTCATGCATCCGAGCATTTCCCCGTTGTCCGTTTTGCATTCCGACGCTCCTATGTCCTCCAGTGTCCCTTTCTACCTCTTTTCGTGTGCGGGTGTTAAACGTTTTCGTATTGGACCGAGACTTGTCATGCGGCCTTGGTTTACTACCTGTAGACCGCCTGTCAAGTTTCGTGCCATTTGGACTTCGTTTGATACTCCAACGGTTAACCGAGGGACCAAAAAGGCCTCATGTGTGTTGTAGCCCAACACCCCTCCAAAGTGGCCCAAAACCCACCTAAACCTCCTCCATCTAGGCCGTTCGATTACGATCGCGTGGCCGCAAACCATGCTCAATTTGGAGCCTCCTAGCTCCTCCTACCTATAAAAGGCCCCTCTCCCCCAAAAATCCGGACGAAATCCTAGCCCTCCACCTCCTCGTGCTGGCGGACGAAATCCCGCTGGCTGGACACGTCCGTTTCCATCCTCCGCCGCCACGTGTCATCGTCTGGTTCGCCGCCACTCGGTGCCCACTTCGCCGCGCCGCCGGGCCCGGAGAGCCCGTAACCGGCCCCCACGGCCCATCCAACGCCGCCGCCCGAGCCCGCGGGGAGACCGGATCCGCGCCGCCCGGTCCTCCCTTGCGCCACCGCCCGCCGTCTCGTCGCCGGTCTTCCCCGACGCCGGCGACCACCGACGAGGCCGTGCCCCATTCCGCCGACGAGGCCGCGCCCCACTCCGCCCGAGGTTGCCGCCGCCATCGCCGCCTTCCACCGGGTCCGACGCCCCTCCCCGATACGGCCAGGTCCGACTCTAGATCCGGCGAACCCCCCCTCTCCGGCGAACATGAACTCCGGCGAACCTCAAAAATCGTGCCCGGATCTAGATCTGAAATTCAGTGGTTGACCTAATTTCGCCTCGTTTCAGTATTTTTTTGCATTCTTCATCAGATCATATCTCCGAATCCGTAGCTCCGTTTTGCGCGTGTAGCATATCGAAATGTTTGCCTCGACGAGTACATCATTTCATCTCATTGCATCATGTTCATTTGAGCTCATCTTGATGCCCTAAATGCTGTTGGAAGAGTGCTAGTTTCTGTTAGTTTAAGATTATATCAGTAATTGGACATGTGTCATTTTTGCCATGATTGATTTGTGCCTCCTATGAAGTTGAGCTCTACATGAGTTTTGAAGTATGCCATGCCATCTTTACAGGGGTGTATGCCATGTATTTTTGTGATCTCTGTGGTGACTAGCACAAGCATGCAAAGTAGCTTACTTAATGTTGCTGATTTCAGGGACTTAGAAATCTTCTAAGTCATTGCCCCGTCTATATTTTTATGCCATATATTCATGTTGCTACAGAGTGATCCATGCCTCTTTTGAGCATGATCAGTAAGGATGTTTTGTAGATATTATGGTGCTCTATCCATCCATGTCTTTGTTTGCATTTATGGAGCACCCTAGCTTGAGTCAATCGAGCTCTACTTTTACTATAAAATGTTCCTGGCAGAATGTTTACATGTTAAGCATTTTTTCCGAGCTTGTTGTAGTTGATCCGTGCATGCTATGGTATTGTTCTTGCCATGTTTAGCTTCTATGCCATGTCTACTTGCTGGGTGTATGCTTAGTTTATCATGCAATGCCTTGTGGTGAGTGCATCGAGCTCGTAAACATGCCTACTTGTTATCTGTTTTGCCATGTTCCAGTTTTCTACTAAGTCTGAATCTGTTAACGATAATTCTATGTTCACATGGTTGCCATTGTATTTTCTGATCCCTTTTGGCTTATGGTCAGTAAGGAACTTTTGTTGTATGCTTTGAGTAGCTTCATGCCATGCTTTTTTTTGCCATGATATGTTCCTGTAGCATGTAGTTACCTTGCTCTAAACATTGCTTCTTGATGTTAAATTCCTAGCATGTAGTTATTTTCACTAAGTCTGTAACCTGATATCTTTTGCACTTTTGCCATGCTTGTTTGAACCTGCTATTGAGTGAATTAGCCGTAGCTCAGTGTTCATATTTTGTCAAGCATCTTGAGTGGATCCCTGCCATGTATTTTGTTGTCATGTTAGAGTGCTGTAGCATGTTGTTCTTGATGCATTTAGATGGCCTCGTGCTGTTAATCGTAGATCGGTGCCATATTTGTTTTGCTTGCCATTTGCAAACCGTGCATCCGATTCCGGTGATCTTTATATCGATTTCGACCGAAATCAACTCCTTTTTCCAGTGGCACTCTTGGTTTTCCAAGTTGAGGCCAGGTTCAATCTTTCCTTTCCGGAACATGCATATGCATCGCATATCGCATCCCACATATCATGCCATGTTTTGCATCGTATTGTTTGTGCATTGCACGTGGTTTATTGTGTCTCCCTTTGCTTGTTGTTCTTGTTTGGGTAGAGCCGGAAGATGAGTACATGATCGAGGAGCCCGTTGAGTACGTTTATGAGGATCAAGCTAACGTCAACTCGGAGAACTTTGCAGGCAAGATGACCATACCCTCGAAATCACTTCTATCTTTGCTTGCTAGATGCTCGCTCTTTTGCTATGCCTATGCTACGATACCTACCACTTGCTTATCATGCCTCCCATATTGCCATGTCAAACCTCTAACCCACCTTGTCCTAGCAAATCGTTGTTTGGCTATGTTACCGCTTGGCTCAGCCCCTCTTATAGCATTGTCAGTTGCAGGTGAAGATTGGAGTTTGTTCTTCGTTGGAACATGTTTATTTTTGGGATATCATTATTATATCTTGTCTACGTTAATGCATCTATACACTTGGTAAAGGGTGGAAGGCTCGGCCTTATGCATGTTTTTTAGTTCCACTCTTGCCGCCCTAGTTTCCGTCATACCGGTGTTATGTTCCTTGATTTTGCGTTCCTTACACGGTTGGGTTATAATGGGAACCCCTTGACAGTTCGCCTTGAATAAAACTCTTTCAACAATGCCCAACATTGGTTTTACCATTTTCCACCTAGCCTCTTTTTCCCTTGGGTTCCGCGGACTCAAGGGTCATCTTTATTTTAAACTCCCGGGACAGTGCTCCTCTGAGTGTTGGTCCAACCTGTCAGCTGCCGGTGGCCACCAGGGGCAATTCTGGGCTGGCCTATCGGAACCTTGGATAATCCGGTGTGCCTTGAGAATGAGATATGTGCAACTCCTATCGGGATTTGTCAGCACATTCGGGTGGCTTTGCTGGTTTAGTTTTACCATTGTCGAGATGTCTTGTAACCGGGATTTCGAGTCTGATCGGATTGTCTTGGGAGAAGGAATATCCTTCGTTGACCGTGAGAGCTTGTGATGGGCTAAGTTGGGACACCCCTGCAGGGATTTGAACATTCGAAAGCTGTGCCCGCGGTTATGGGCAGATGGGAATTTGTTAATGTCCGGTTGTAGAAAACCTTAAACATAACTTAATTAAAATGAATCAACAGAGTGTGTGTGTGGCCGTGATGGTCTTTTTTCGGCGGAGTCCGGGAAGAGAACACAGTCTCGTGTTACGCTTGAACGTAGGTTGTCTAGGATCACTTCTTGATCATAGTTTCTCGACCGTGCCTTTGCCTTCTCTTCTCGCTCTCATTTGTGTATGTTAGCCACCATATATGCTAGTCGCTTGCTACAGCTCCACAACATACCTTTTACGCTTCCTATAAGCTTAAATAGTCTTGATCGCGAGGGTGTGAGATTGCTGAGTCCCCGTGACTCACAGATTACTTCCTAAACCAGATGCATGGACCGATGATACCGCTCCAGGAGATTCGACTGAGCTCAAGTGAGAGTTCCATGAGCTTCTGAGACTTGGGAGCTGGTGCAGCATCCTCTTCCTCTTCATCTTCTTCTGGATCTCTCATAATGGAGGATCTACCAAGCACTCTGGCAGTGGTCTTCTTAACCCTTTCCTTCCTCTTCTTTCCTTCTCCAATAGCCTATCCAGTTGGCTTGGAGGTTTCAGAAGTTGAGGCTCTAACCTTTAAGGTTGGCACCCTCTTGGCAGGAGCCTTCTTGTGCAAGCCAGGCTTAGTTGTAGCAGCTGACCCATATTCTTTCTTTAGCACCTTTTTCTTGGAGCTGACTTCCTCCTCAACAGCCACATAGTCGTCATCTTCAGAATCTGATGTTTTCTTCTTCCTTGACTTGGTGGCTGCTTTGGGAAAGTTACTTGGTGTGCTCCTACTGCCATCATCATAACTACTAGAGGGACTAGTGCCCTCACTCAATTGCACTTGTTCTTCAGACCTGTTCTGGCTGTCGCTTTGATCAGACATATCTGCAAACTTACTGACAGCAGACCCTGTGAATAGATATAGATGAGGTAGAGTGGATGAGCATCACAAAGTGCAGAGTTTTTGCAAAACAAGTGACTTAAAAACTTAGTTTTAGTTCTTCATAGAAATCATTTCGGAGCTACCGATTTGTAAACTCGGTGATGCCGAAGCAGCTTTTCGAACCTAAACTAGTGAACTCGGTCAGACCGAGTCACAGTTTAGTGGCACCGAGAGTGCTAGGGTTTCACAAAGAATCGAACTCGGTCACACCGATTTGCAATTTTCGATCAGACCGAAAATGCATGTGCCATGGCCTAAGCCAAATCGGTGTGATCGATTTCTATAATTCGGTCGGTCCGAGATGAGTCCAGCGGAGACCTAACCCTAAATTTTCAAACCCAATCTAATATAAAGGAATTTTTTAGTGGATGGATTGTTTGCATACGTGGTCATGATCATGGAAAAGTAATGTGCTATGAATCAGAGTTAAAAGAATAGCACAAAAGATTGAACTCGTACCCTAGTTCGGCGGAATTCGCTACGATAACAATAGAGGGGCAGAATTTCGTTAACGGCGATGGAAACCAGCGGCGGAAGGTCGCTAGCGGCGAGAAGACGGTCCGGAGACTCGAGGCGGCAGAGCAGGATATGCGCGGGCTGAGAGGTTTTGAAGAAATTTCCAAAATCTCACCTGTGGGTTTATATATCACGACCCTGTCGGTGTGACCGAGTGGAAGAACTCGGTGGCACCGAGATGCAGAATCGCAAGTGGTTACTGCAACTCGGTGTGACTGAAAAGTTCAAATCGGTTGCACCGAGATTGAAAACCTAGATCAACTTAGTGATCTCGGTGTGACCGAAATGGATGACTCGGTCATACCAAAATGCACAAAGAGGTTTTGGAAGTTTAAGTCTATGACGAATCGGGGACTCCAAGTGCTCCTCACACAGAGTGGTTTGAATCTGACTTGATCAAACTTTGTGATGTAGCATGAATAGAGTTTGAGACGAGAAAATCATAGATAGCTAGAGGGAGTTCTTAGGCATTCTTGTCCATCCATTTGGCAAAAGAGAAAAAGCCGAACAATCAAAGCAACAAATGAATGTCCTCGAATGAGTAAAATATGCATCCAACATGCTCACACAATAAAATGGCAATTGAAATATGTGACAAAGCATGCACAATCACTCTAGCATCTATCAAGCAATTTGCGATGACTAGGTCATCTATATATGAGTATATTGACTTAGGAGTCAAATGAGAACATTTGATCATAGGTCATACTCATCGTTTAAGCACAAGTGGGGTTGCCACTTTTACATAAAGCATTGTTGTGCTCACATCATTAGAGTTTATTTAGCTCAATTGATTAGAGTAAAGCTCCCCCTAAATGTGATATCCCCCCTAAGAGGGATAAACTAACCTTGGGTTTTGTCGATGATGAATTCATGTAGGTGTTGAAGATATAGATGCTCAATGTTGATGTAGATCATTCGGAGCAATCCTTTGGAGTGAGTTGCACTTTCAATACCTACACGGGTTAGTCCCACAAGGAACAAATAAGGATATCCATAGACATAGAGTGATATTCACATGAGATGATGTCCATGAATGCATTAGGTTACCTTGTCCCTTTTCTTACCAACAAGAGGGTTTGTGACTCCTTGAACTAGTGCAAGATATGGAAGTTGTTTGCACTTGTCCTTGCCAAAATGATATGAGTGAAGTATGTTGGCGGAGTCACCCTCAAGAACTCTCTAGTTCTTCTTCTTAGCGATCCACACCATCTTCATGGGAATCCTTGGAGTTGTAGTCGTACTTGATGAAGTGGAACTTGATGTAGTCTTGGGAACCCACTTGACCAAGGCCTTAGGTACTTCTTCAAATACATCAATCTCCTCTTGAAGCTTGTCCTTGACTTTTAGCTTGTGGTCTTGTGGTGGAAGATCATCTTGAGTTTGTGTTCCTTGGAAAGAAGTAGGATCATACTTCTCTTGTTGAGGAACAAACTTCGTCTTGGGGTATTGATCTTCTTCCCACTCAACTCCATTGGCATTGAACTTTCGTTCAAAACCAACACCTTGATTCTTCCGGTGTCTTCCTTGCTTGCGCACAATTTCCTCAAATTGCTTGCTTCCGACAAAACTCTTGTAAACACCTTTCTCTATAATTCCCTTCAATAGGCTATTTTCTTGCTCAAGTGTAACTTGGATAAGAGAATCATTAGTGGAATCAAGAGAACTACTCGAAGCAACAACATTGGATTTAGCATGATTGTTGTTATTACTAGAGGAAGAATCTTTCTTGTTCTTGTTGCTAGATTTAACTTATGGCATGTAAGTAGACAAGAGTAAACGCTTGGCAATGTAAGAAAAACTTTTCTTGCGAATATCATCATTGATTGCCTTTAAGAACTCATGAGTCTTTAAAAGTTCTTGATGATCTTCCAAGGTAGTTTTATGAGCTAACTTAAGAGTGTTTAGTTCTTTAGTTAGACGCTCAATCTCCTTCTTATCATTGTCATTCGTTTTATCTTGATTAGCATGATTAATAGCAAGTTCATCATAGTTTTCATAACTAGAGTTGTCAACAAGTAAATCATCATCACCTAGCAAATCATCTTCATCACTATTGAAATCAACATACTCGGGGTGTGATACCTTTGGACCTTTAGCCATGAAGCATCTTCCAATTCCTTCATTTGGTGAGTCAAATATGTCGTAGGAGTTGGTTGACACAAGTGCTAGACCGGCAACACCTTCATCTTGAGTATATTCAAAGTCGGAGTGATAACTTCTTTCGGAGTGATCGTCGGAGTCGGAGCCGGATACCCATTCACCAACATGAGCTTGATGTTTTCGTTTTGTGTAGCTCTTTGATGACTTGTCCTTCCTTTTCGAATCCTTACTTCTCCGTGATGTTCTTCGTTCATAACGGTCATCTCTACTCCTTCTCTCTTGGTGGTGATTCTTCTCTTCTACTTCTTCTTTTAGGAGAATCTTCTCTTCTTTTGTAGGGAGCCGTACACTCATTGAAATAGTGTCCGGGTCTTCCACAATTGTAGCAATTGCGCTCACGACTAGAAGATCTTTTGTCATTGTAGGACCTTGACTTGAAACTTCTTTTCTTGCTTCTACTCTTGTAAAACATGTTGAAGTTCTTCACCATTAGGCTCAATTCTTCGTTGATGGTTTGTTTCTCACTTGATGATGTGGGAGCATCACATGAGGCTTTGTAAGCACCACTTGACTTGTTGTGAAGCTCTTCCTTATCCTTGAGTGACATCACATGAGCAACGATTCTTCCAATGACTTCCGTTGGCTTGAGATCTTTCTAATTGGGCATCATTTGGATCAATGTGCACACGGTATCATATTTTCCATCCAAGGCTCTTAGGATCTTCTTGATGATGAATCTATCGGTCATCTCTTCACTTCCTAAGCCGGTAATCTCATTTGTGATGAGAGCAAGCCTAGAGTACATTTCAGCGACACCTTCACCATCCTTCATTTTGAACTTGTCAAGTTGACTTTGAAGCACATCCAATTTGGGTTCCTTGACGGAGTCGGTACCTTCGTGCATAACGCCTGGTTGCTACGCCTGAATAAGTGATAATAAGCGGATGAATGGCAGAAATTCGATGATAAGCTGTCAAACATGAGAATTGGTCGACGGCCCGGGCGGCCGCAAGGGGTTCGCGTTGGCCGATTCATTAATGCAGCTGGCACGACAGGTTTCCCGACTGGAAAGCGGGCAGTGAGCGCAACGCAATTAATGTGAGTTAGCTCACTCATTAGGCACCCCAGGCTTTACACTTTATGCTTCCGGCTCGTATGTTGTGTGGAATTGTGAGCGGATAACAATTTCACACAGGAAACAGCTATGACCATGATTACGCCAAGCTATTTAGGTGAGACTATAGAATACTCAAGCTTGAGCATTGTATTGCAGCATCTTCAACTCTTCCGCGGTAGCTTTACGGTTCGGTTCTTTCCCATCAAAGAATTCACCTTGCAAGACAATACACACAATAGCCCAAACGGCGGGGTTATGTCCAAGAATATGCATTTTCATCTTATGCTTCCAACTAGCAAAATTAGTACCATCAAAGTAAGGACCTCTATGGTGGTAATTTCCCTCACTAGACGCCATACTCTCCTAGGTTGTGAAACCAAGGCTATGATCACCAAAAGCTATGGAAATCAAGGCAAATGGAGACCAAAGCTCTGATACCACTTGTAGGATCGAAAGTATGTCTAGAGGGGGGGTGATTAGACTACTTGACCAAATAAAAATCTAGCCTTTTCCCAATTTTAAGTCTTAGCAGATTTTAGCAACTTAACACAATTCAAGTAATCAACCTACACATGCAATTCTAAGAGTATAGCAGCAGAATGTAAAACAATTGCATATGAAGGTAAAGGGAGGAGTTTGGAGGGAGCAAACACAATGTAGGCACGAAGATTTTTGGCGTGGTTCCGATAGGTGGTGCTATCGTACATCCATGTTGATGGAGACTTCAACCCACGAAGGGTAACGGTTGCGCGAGTCCACGGAGGGCTCCACCCACGAAGGGTCCATGAAGAAGCAACCTTGTCTATCCCACCATGGCCATCGCCCATGAAGGACTTGCCTCACTAGGGTAGATCTTCATGAAGTAGGCGATCTCCTTGCCCGCACAAACTCCTTGGTTCAACTCCACAATCTTGACGGAGGCTCCCAAGTGACACCTAACCAATCTAGGATACACCACTCTCCAAAAGGTAATAGATGGTGTGTTGATGACGAACTTCTTGCTCTTGTGCTTCAAGTGATAGTCTCCTCAACACTCAACTCTCTCTCATAGGATTGGATTTGGTTGAAATATGATTTGAGTGGAAAGCAACTTGGGGAAGGTTAGAGATCAAGATTTATGTGGTTGGAATGGAATATCTTGACCTCAACACAAGTGTAGGTGGTTCTCTCTCAGAAAATGTATGTTGGAAGTGTAGGCATGTTCTGATGGCTCTCTCTCTCCACGAATGAAGAGTGGGTGGAGGGGTATATATAGCCTCCACACAAATCTAACCATTGCACACAAATCACCAAACTCGGTGGGACCGAATTATAAAGCTCGGTCAGACCGATTTAGTTCAAAATGTGAATGTTAGGATTTTCGGTGGGACCGGCATGTCAACTCGGTGGGACCGATTCCATTATGGTTAGGGCATAACGTAATCTCGGTGAGACCGATTGCACAAACTCGGTGGGACTGATTTTGGTAATCGAGAAATAGAGAGTTGGTCAGGTAAACTCGGTGGGACCGATTCGCTCATCTCGGTTAGACCGAAACGTTACGAAGGGGAAAGAGAGAGTTTGCATTGCAATCTCGGTGGGACCGATCGCTCATCTCAGTTGGACCAAAACGTTATGAAGGGAAACAGAGAGGTTGCAATCCCATCTCGGTGAGACCGAGATCCCTATCGTTGAGACGGAAGTGACTAGGGTTTGTGGCAGTGGCTATGTCAAGTGAACTTGGTGGCGCCGGATAGAAGATTTCGGTGGGGCCAAGTTTGACTTTTGGTTTGGGACATATGTGGATATGAGAAAGTAGTTGAGGGTTTTTGGAGCATATCACTAAGCATTTTGAGAAAGTAACTCATTAAGAAGCACCTGACCCCCTTTTAATAGTATTGGCTTTTCCTATGGACTCAATGTGATCTTTGATCACTAAAAGTAAAATGTAGAGTCTTGTGCTTTGAGCTTGAGCGAATCTTTCGTCCTTAGCATTTTGAGGGGTCCACTTTCTAATCCATGCCATGCCAATCATTGAGCTTTCCTGAAATATTTATCTTAAAATATCATTTGCTCAATGAGCTATATGTTGTTAGGAATTACCAAAACCACCCAGAGATAGTTGCACTTTCATATGGTCAATCTGGAGATGTTCACCATTGATGACGAACCCATCTCACGTGATGCTCGGACATGGGTAGTAAATTTGGATCCTTTAACACTTAGACAACTTGAGGAATGTTGATTTAAGTGGGAGTTCACTAATAATTCGATTAATTGAACCAATTATCATGAACATAGTCTAAATGTCTTTGGAAATTATGTTGTGGATCAATGGCTCGCGCTATAGCTTCCCTAAATTTTAATGCATTCCCAGAGAAAGAAAAGTTGAAAGATGATGGAAGCAACTCTGTGGACTGGGTCCGTAATTTGAGGATTATCCTCACTGCTACACAGAAGGCTTATGTGTTGATGCGTCGCTAGGTGAACCACCCGCTCCCGAAAATCTAGACGCTATGAACGTCTGGTAGACTAGAAGTGATGACTACCTGATAGTTCAGTGCACCATGCTTTACGACTTAGAACCGGGGCTCCAAAGATGTTTTGAGCACCACAAAGTATATGAGATGTTCCAGGAGCTGAAATTGGTATTTCAGGCTCATGCCCGGTTGAGAGGTATGTCACCTCTGACAAGTTCTTTAGTTGCAAGATGGAGGAGAACAACTGCATTAGCGAGCACGTACTCAAGATGTCTGGGTATTACAACCGCTTGAATCAATTGGGAGTTAATCTTCCGGATGAAGTAGCAATTGATAGAGTTCTTGAATCACTTCCACCAAGCTACAAGGGCTTCATGATGAACTATAATATGCAAGGGATGGAGAAGACAATCCCTGAGCTTTTCGCGATGCTTAAGGCCGTGGAGGTAAAAAATCAAGAAAGAGCATCAAATGTTGATGGTTAATAAGACCACTAGTTTCAAGAAAGGCAAGGGAAAGAAAGGTAACTTCAAGAAGAATGTGGGACACCCCCGCCTCAACCATGCACTAATCATACACGCAAACATGCACGATCAAGGCCAGAGGCTCATGGGAAGATATCACAACACAACTCTAGACACAAATTCAAACATAAAGCTTTATTTACAAGCCAAGGTCATGAGGACCCAAATACATAAGTCAGCAAAAGCAATAATATCCGAGTACAGACATAAATAGACAAGTTTTCCTTAAGAAGGTTGAGCAAAACAACGACAACTAGATCGAAAAGGCGCATGCCTCCTGCCTGGTGCCTCCTAACTACTCCTGGACGTCAGTCTCCACGTAGTAGTAGGCTCCGTCGGTGTAGTAGTAGTCATCGATGAGATCAGCTGGCTCCTGGGCTCCGTCATCTTATCGCAGCAACCGGGTAGAGAGGAAAAAGGTAGCAAAGCAACCGTGAGTACTCATCCAAAGTACTCACAAGACTTACATTAGATCTAAGCTAAGTATGCATCGGTATCAATGAGAAGGGGCTATATTTGTGGACTATACTACAGAATGCCAGAGTAGAGGGGTAATGCCTGGTGTTGGGGATATAACCCCACGGTATGACCCGCCTGTTCAGGGCCGGGTTATCTAGTGGTGACTCAAAGGAGCAGACCCATCGTCAATTGGGTCATGATGACCAAAGGTCAAGGCCCAGAGGGCGACTTATAAAGCAGACCGGCTCATGGCCCAGCACCTGGGACATCGACTCGACAAGAAGATAATGGAAGTTCTCTTACTTGAGAAGTAAGACTAGCAAAAAATGCTTATGCGTTGCAACGAGAGATACAAAAGAGCATACACCTTGAGCGTGTGATAAACATGGCTCAAGACCTCCCACATGTACATGTTCTTTATTTCAACACATCATTTCACCCGTATTGCTGCTTATCCTCCTTTCCAACACTTGTCAACGCATGGTGGCAATGAGACATCTGGCCGTGGTCAATTCCAAGGCGACGGACACGGCTATCACACACCCCGCTCATCTATGTTGATGTCTTGGAGCCCATCGCCATTGAACTAGCTGAACTCTGAAGCACGACAACTCTAGAAGATGAATGCACTGTTGCTACCATGCTGCAACATACATAATTGGCACCTACACCAGATCATGGCAAAGCAAGAAAAAATATTCTTGCACGATTGCGCCACTATTATACTAAAAGAACATAGCACATAGGAACATCAGTGCCATTGTTATACATTTATTAAATTTGTACTTAGAGAAGAAGTGGTACAAAAGAAATAAAAATATGACTAAATTGCACCTAATTCTTAAATAGCTCTCTGGCTTAGACAAAATGGGTTCTAACAATGCAAGCATGACAATAAGAGTAGTTAAGTGCTAAAGTTCTACACTGCAACTTTAATGCAACACTAATTAAATCCATTATAATCTAGCTCTGTTGGCATATGGTCACTTGCAAAACAATGTAATTTATCAAATAAATAAAATATACAACACGCAATGGAACTTGCATTGTCATCACATGCATTGGCAGTGTGCAGACATTCCTATGTGTCTGATCAAATTCAAAAAATGATTCTATGAAGAAAATCAAATTAAATACATGTGTAACATTCGTATAAATATGCTTACTGGATGCTAGCTAGCTGCCTCAAGTCGGCCTATGTTTCACGTTTACACAGTAAACATGCAACCGTTTACTGAACAGGCTCCACGATACACAGCTTGTACCGACTGCCACAGCCAGTGCTGGTCGAGAGCGTCGCCGTGCTTTGGCTCCGCAGACTACCGTGCTTACTCGCGCCACCCTAGTACTAGCCTCGTGGTATGATGCTTCCGCCCACCGCATTGTCGGCTGCCGCTGGTTTGCCGAGCCCATGCCGGCAGATGCACATCGCCCACTCTCGCCTGCTCACCTTCATCATGTTTGCATTGATGCAAGCTTCACACCTATCAGCAGGAGTCGCCGCACCACTCCTAGTCGGCTTGGCACGCCGTGAGCATCTACCACCATCAAGTCGCATGAGTCGTGTGTGCTGGACATCGCCGGGTCATAGACCCCCACCATCATGCCAGCATGCCATCGGCCCACCGCGGTCATAGTGTTGCAGACATGCCTTGGCGGCCTGTTGAAAGGATCAATATGGTTGACTAGAGGGGGGGGGTGAATAGACAACTACCAATTTTTAGCTTTTCTTAACAAATTAGGTTTAGCAACAAATAGGTTGTCTAGATGTGCAACTAGGTGAGCAACCTATATGATGCAAACAACAACAACGAGTGCAAGCAAATGATACAACACAACAATAGCTTGCACAAAGTAAAGGGAAGAGATAACCACAAGTGGAGCCGGTAGAGATGAGGATGCGTTACCGAAGTTCCTTCCCTTTGGTGGAAGTACATCTCTGTTGGAGCGGTGTGGAGGCACAATGCTCCCCAAGAAGCCACTAGGGCCACCGTATTCTTCTCATGCCCTCACATAATGCGAGATGCCGTGATTCCACTAATGGTGCCCTTGAAGGCGGCGACCGAACATTTACAAACAAGGTTGGGGCAATCTCCACAACTTGATTGGAGGCTCCCAACAATACAACAGAGCTTTGCTAATGACCCACAAGTATATTGGATCTATCATAGTCCTTTCGATAAGTAAGAGTGTCGAACCCAACGAGGAGCAGAAGGAAATGATAAGCTGTTTTCAGCAAGGTATTCTCTGCAAGCACTGAAATTATCGGTAACAAATAGTTTTGTGATAAGGTAATTGGTAACGAGTAGCAAGTAATAAAAGTAAATAAGGTGCACCAAGATGGCCTAATCCTTTTTGTAGCAAAGGACAAGCCTGGACAAACTCTTATATGAAGGAAAGCGCTCCCGAGGACACATGGGAATTATCGTCAAGCTAGTTTTCATCACGATCATATGATTCGCGTTTGGTACTTTGATAACTTGATATGTGGGTGGACTGGTGCTTGGGTACTGTCCTTACTTGGACAAGCATCCCACTTATGATTAACTCGTATTGCAAGCATCCGCAACTACAATCAAAGTATTAAGGTAGACCTAACCATAGCATGAAACATATGGATCCAAATCAGCCCCTTACGAAGCAATGCATAAATTAGGGTTTAAGCTTCTGTCACTCTAGCAACCCATCATCTACTTATTACTTCCCAATGCCTTCCTCTAGGCCCAAACAATGGTGAAGTGTCATGTAGTCGACGTTCACATGACACCACTAGAGGGATGACAACATACATCTCGTCAAAATATCGAACGAATACCAAATTCACATGACTACTAATAGCAAGACTTCTCCCATGTCCACAGGAACAAACATAACTACTCACAAAGCATATTCACGTTCATAATCATATAGGTATTAATATGCATAATGGGTTTGAACATATGATCTTCCACCAAGTAAACCAACTAGCATCAACTACAAGGAGTAATCAACACTACTAGCAACCCACAGGTACCAATCTAAGGTTTGAATACAAAGATTGGATACAAGAGATGAACTAGGGTTTGAGATGAGATGGTGATGGTGAAGATGTTGATGGAGATTGACACCCTCCCGATGAGAGGATAGTTGGTGGTGACGACGGTGATGATTTCCCTCTCCCGGAGGGAAGTTTCCTCGGCAGAATAGCTCCGCCGGAGCCCTAGATTGGTTCTGCCAAGGTTCCGCCTCATGGCGGCGGAGTCTCGTCCCGAAAGCTTGCTTATGATTTTTTCCTCAACGAAAGAATCCATATACCAGAAGATGGGCATCGGAGGGCCACCAGTGGGCCCACGAGGCAGGGGGCGCGCCCAGGGGGTAGGGCGCGCCCCCACCCTCGTGGCTAGGGTGTGGCCCCCCTCTGGAACTTCTTGCGCTCAATATTTTTTATATATTCTGGAAATAGCTTCCGTGAAGTTTCAGAACTTTTGGAGCTGTGCAGAATAGGTCTCTAATATTTGCTCCTTTTCCAGCCGAGAATCCCAGCTGCCGGTATTCTCCCTCTTCATGTAAACCTTGTAAAATAAGAGAGAATAGGCGTAAGTATTGTGACATAATGTGTAATAACAGCCCATAATGCAATAAATATCGATATAAAAGCATGATGCAAAATGGACGTATCAACTCCCCCAAGCTTAGACCTCGCTTGTCCTCAAGCGAAAGCCGAAATCGAAAAATATGTCTACATCACTACAAAAAAATACACTTCCGTGATGATACGTGTTTGTCACAGTAGGTCGCTTTTTTGTCATGCATGTACATCCATGACAAATTTATGACAGAATCAAGATAGTCATACCTGTGCTGTCGTAGAAGTGTTCCATGACATTACCAAAATTATCATCATGGAAGTGTCCACTTCCATGATGATAAATCGTGCGTCACAGAAGTGCTTTCGTCAAGTGTGACCGACACGTGGCATCCACCATAACGGAACGCCGTTAAGCTATCGGGTCGGGTTTTGGATCCGATAACCCGTTAACAGCCCCCACCAATGGGGATTTTCCACATGTAATATCATCATTGGCTAGAGGAAACACGTGTCGGCTCATCGTCGGGACATATGTCATCCACTCACTGGACAGAAGGCGCCTATGATACGTTGACATGTGGCACGACCCAACAAGTTTAAATGGGCCGGCCCAACTAGAGGCCCACAAGATTTTGCGGACCATAATGGGCCGGCCCAGCTAAAGGCCCACGAAATTTTGCAGACCATAATGGGCTAGCCCAGCTAAAGGCCCACAAGATTTTGCGGGCCATAATGGGCCGGCCCAGGTAAAGGCCGACGAGATTTTTTTGTGCCATAATGGGCCGGTCCAGGTAAAGGCCCACAAGATTCTTGCGGGTCATAATGGGCCGGCCCAGCTAAAGGCCCATGAGATTTCGCCGACATTAATGGGCCGGCCCAGCTGTAGGCCCACAAGATTTTGAGGACCCTTGTAGGCCGGCCTATTAACTGGCTGCCATGTTTTGGGCCATATGCCGGCCCATATTTGATCCGGTCCATTAATGGCCTGCCATTCTCCGGGCCTAATAGTGGCCCATATGAGATCCGGCCCGTTAAAAGCCTACCATGTTCTGGGCCAAATTATGGCCCAGATCAGGTCCGACCCTTTAAGAGGCTTTGGGCTCAATTATGGCCCATATCAGATTCGGCCCGTCAACTGGACACTATGCTTTTAGGCCCACTTGCTAAAGGCCCACTTAGTAATTCAGCCTGATATTAGTTTTGGCCTGTTAAGGGCCCGTTTAACATTTTGGCCCTATATTAAATTCGGCCTGTTAAAAGCCCGTCATATAGTTGGGACTAACTACGGTCCGGTTTGCATCCGGCCTGCTCGCAGCCGATATCTGATTGGGCCAAATAAGGACCTAGACAATTTTGGCCTGTTAAAAGCCCGTGATTTGATTTGCACAATCATGGGCCGGGGTTCATTTCGGGCTGCTGCGTAACTAGTAGGAATTAAGAGCAAACCTACTCTATACAATAAAGAAATTACGGTATAGTAACTAAGAATAAACCTACACTACACAATAAAGGATTTAAGGTATATTACATCCACTGGGCATCAAAGTTCGCCACCAGTGATCATAAAGCGCAACGAAGAACCAGATTACAAAAACTGGGCACCATTGCAACGTAACAGAATAATACTGAACCGAGACCACTTCCAAGACAGTTCAAGAAAGGTTAGCCTTGCGGGGGAACTGCTGCGCAAGCTGCTGAGCAAGGCTGTGAGACCGGCCTAGCATGTCGGTCATAGCTTCCAGGTGTAGCTGTTTAGCGATGAGGTTCTCATTGGTGTTCTCCGCAATCTTTCTTAGAGATAGGACTTCAAGTCGAAGTTGAGTTGCAGAATGCCTTTCTGCTAGAACTTGGGACTGAAGAAGTCAAACTGATTCAGACAACGAATTCTGTGAGCTTGTCTGACTGTTAGTCTCAAGTAACTTGAACACTGCATCAAGACAAGACTTTGGGGTTGTCTCGCTATCTTCAAGATGTTTTGCCTTCTTTGCTGCAATATGTGTTGGGTTTGTCTCACAGCCTTCATCAGACTTGTGCATGCCATCAGGCATATCACCCTGAAACAAAGCAGAGAGATGACAGGTTTTGCACGTGTATAAACAAAGATGATAACTGTTTTGTCAATTCTATCCAATTTCAAATTAGAAAATAAAGAGTATGTTCAAAGTATCAATAACATAATTTGGCATTGTTCATAATGCGGGGAGCTTCACCACACTACTGGATTACCATGTCAACATAACAAGCATAAATGAAGGGCAAAGAAAATCATTGTATCTATTTTGGATAATGTGCATGGCATGTTGTTCATATCATCAGCCACATCAGTAAGATAAAACAGGAGATGACAAGGTGCAAACGTGGGCTGCTTCACCACACACTGGATTATAGATCCACAAAAACAAGCATACATATAGGGAGTATTAAGTAATGTGCATGGTATGAATAAGGAATTTGGTTTTACAAGTAAAACTTAGAACTTACGGTTCTTACGAACATGCATTTTGGTAGAAACAGCAAACTAAACAGCAGTAAACGATAGGGAGTATGAGCAAATTAAACAGCAGTTGAGGATAAAAGCTTTAGAAGGACTGACTTACATTAACAGTTAACACCGGCTTTATAATGCCCTTCTCCATGGCAAGGGAAGGATAACTCAAGAGTTTCAGCACATAATCTTCTTCATAAGCATTGCCTGTACTCTACATTTTGTAGAGAGTAATTATAGATATGATAATACTCGAAGGGATAGAGGATAATGAAGATAAGATGCAGATTGATGCTACATAATCAACTACCAATCCCTGGAAGTACAAGCGTTACAGGACAAAATGTACTGACAAGGGCAATGCGCTACACTTCTGCACTGGCATTGTCTGTGTATTCTACTTGTTGGTAAGATTAAATATAGATCTGATCTTTTTTAGTAAATGGTGGGCGAGGGAGATAAGATGCAGAATGCTACAAAATGAACCAATCCCTCTTCCCATGATACAAGAATGTTTTGAACACTGCTGTACTGTACAAAACGTTCTTATATTATGGGACGGAGGGAGTAGCTGTTAATGTAAGTACAGTGATAGACCACGTTCAGTCCTTACAAGAGGACTGCAGAGTTAAACCTCTTCAAAAGCATTGGGTTGATTCTAAATTTATGTAAGAGTCCATACGGATCTTATAATGTCCACCAAATGGACGATTACGAGGCTAACATGTGCAGTGATGCTACATAATCAAACAGCTATGAAAGTAAGTATGGTCATACAGGGCAAGAGGTACTCACAAGAGTAATGCAGTGTGAAGTATAGTTGCGAGATTTTGTGGTCCCTTGACAACGAATGTTCTTCTGCTAATAGTTTTCATACAAGTGAGACATTAAGGCAAATGCAGAAATGTAGTTCAAATTGTGATGTGATATCATAGACAGTACCTTACGCTGCAGCCGAGACCAACGTGTAACAAGATTATTCCAGTCACTGTCGGATAAATGTAGCACCGGAGACTTTACAGAAATTTCGTTCAGAGGCTTGCCATCGAAGTGCGCTTGCCTCAGGTAGGAACGATACTTCATCAACGAGTGCTTGAAAAGCGCAACCAACCCTTGCTCGTCATCACAATCCAGTTTGCGCCTCGCCTATTTAAAAGAATGAAATCTTGTGTCTTCTGTCAGCAGAAACATATGCAGTAATGACCATGAATAACATTAGTACATTACTTACGCGTAAGTGGCGGAGGAAGACTGAAAATTGTTCTGTGTCTGCGGTATAATCTTTCCATGAAGGAAAGATGCGCACAAAGTTCTGACAACAACATAAGCTTCGTCTTCTAAACTGGGAAGAAATGGAACAGGGGTCCTATTTGCTGCAATTGTGGCTCTCTCCGGTTCGAAAAGGGATTTGGCAACTGGATTTGGTGTACTCTTTGCTGGAATGGGGGTTTTGCGTCGTACAGCTGGTGCTATGTCAACTGGCATAATCATACTGTTTGCTGCAGTTGGGGTCTGCTGAGTTGGGGCATCAGAAATGACCAGTGTAGTAGGGCTAGAGTCTGCTAGAGTTGAGGTATTTTGTGGGTCAGGTGATATTGCAACTACACCTAATGGGCTATTTGATTTATCAGGTGCCACTACCTTTTCCAAATACTTTGCTTGTGCTCCTCCACGATCAGCAATTGCCCTCTTCCTTTTGAACGGCTGATACACAAGAACAACATTTGAATGGATAAATATGGTATGATGATAGATGGAATATGTACTGAAAATGGATAGGCAGGGCGTATTCACATACACGATGTGTAAACTAAGCTAATGGCAGTTCAACAAAGTAGAAGCAATGCAAAGCATCAGTTGCAAGATATGTGCGAGCAATGTAACCTTGGAAAGTTAGAGCAAGTATCTTGATGGGTTAATAAGATAGGGCATCTTCCTCTGACTCCTCCACTAGGGAGCTACATTGACTTAGATCTCCCTCTAGCTCAGAATCACTGTTAGGATCATATTCTGAGCATGAATCTGTAGGTGGAGAGTGCTTGCATTGCATTGCATCCAGACTTGATTTCAGTCCCTTAATGCCAAGTTTGACAGCCATGGCATTGTTCTGCTTTATTCTTTTCATGCACGCAAGCTCATAATCATTATGATGCTGTTCAGAATCTGAGATTCATGAAAACATAAAAAGTAGTCAGATTATCTATGAAATGCATTGCGGTTTCAACTCGGAGAGTGTCTCCCTATAAACCCCTGCATATGCAAAGTTCACCTCCCCAACCGTGCTGACCAAACCACACACAGAGATACACACCCGAGCGGCGAACATGCATTTTCGAAATTAATTTAGGAACATTCAGCTGAGCAATTAAACAACTCTGTTTTAATAATATCAGATTCATATTTAAACAACTAAGCTTGTTTAGCTTGATGGGTGGAGCAGTGTTATTATGACACGAAGCATGTATTCTGATCGTATAGTGATCATAAAAGGGGGAACTCTAAGCATATATTTTTTAGCAAAAGAGGGTTTCCCCTCTGATTTCTATTAAAGAAACCACCACGGAACCAACATGATCAATTAAACCCTAAGCATGATCAATTAAACCGTATTATGGCTGTGCCATGGCAGATTTGAAGCTGCAAACCGGAGAAATGATATTTAGCATCCATTGTTTGCTTCGAACTAAGAACTAAATTCTAAGAGATGAAAAGAAAGTAGAGTAACCAAGTTAAGATCTATTTTCTAGTTGAGATCAAAAAGTTGAGGAGATATGAAGTACCACCTCTCTTGCGGCGCCGTGTAGGCATCGGGGGTGCGATGGCTGTCGGTGGCATTGAAGCAGATCTGCGACGGTAGACGGGTGCATCAGGGGATAAGTCTCGTTGCGGTGGAAGAGAAGGTCGTGTGAGCGGCCCCGGCAAAGAGGACGACGACGCTGATGAAGCGAGAGGACGCGATGCAAGGCTATTGGTCCGTCGCCGTGGATGAGAAACGTCCATCTCTAGCAGCGGACGACGCGGTCTTGGTAGGCACTCCGGCATGGTGGAGGACGGTGGCGATGGATGTGGTGGAGGACGACGGCGATGGATGGGGTGGCGGACGGACCCTGGTGTGGGAATGGGGTGTTCTAGCGCGGACGGTGTATGAATGGGAAAATGGAGGGAGAGGTATGGGGAACTATGTTTTTGGGACGCGCCTGTCTGAAATATGGGAAAGTTATGAACTTATCCCCCGTTTCAAATTTGGACATCTCGTCGGTTGGGGATAGGATGGTAATCTCGCATCTCCCAAATATTTGCTGGTAACTATTTCGGGCGAGGAGAGGGTGTTTTGCCGCCCACGGTTGGCGCCCATGGTGTATGAACGGGGCTGACAGGTAGGGCGGTTGTGTCACGTCTGATGGAAGTTACACATCTGCCCCTATTTAAAATATTAGCCTACATCTATTTCGGACGAGGAGAGGGTGTTTTGCCGCTCACCGTGTATGAATGGGGAATGGAGGGAGAAACAGAGGTCTTTTGGACGAGCTTGAATCAAATGAGTTTTGCCGCCCATGTTTGCCGCCCACCGTGTCGGAATGGGCTCAGAGGCGGTCGTGTCACGTCTAATTGAAGTTACTAACCTACCCTTATTTAGAGCAGTGGAAATCGGGCCGATGGATTGTCCGTGTAATGGGTAGACAATAATTTCCATCTCCCAAACATTTGGCTTCCGGCAGCCGATGTGGGAGTGGACATTTTGCTGTTTCTTTCAAATTTTGGGACAATAAGCATCCATGTTTACCCTGGCAACTAAATTCGAGTCCATTTTGTATTCCTATATGAATCTTTATAAATCATTCTATGTGTTTTTATATATCTTCAAAAGGACGACAAAGTTGTATTCCACTGTCATATATGAATATGGTTTACAAATGCCGATACTCAAATTCAGAAACTAGAATCCAGTTTAAGGTGAATTCGAATATTTGGAACACTTCATGTCCAACTCAAATGTCACACGCAGCATAATGTGAACTCCCATTTAGATATGTACACAAGCGATGTATCAAGATTCAAATACCGAGTCAATCAACCAAGAATCTACGGAACTAACAGACATATAAACACTTATAGAGTATATGGATCAATAATATCAACTAACATACATAAGCCAGGCCGCTGTACTTTTTTTTGGCTACAACAACATCCTTTTTTTTAGCCAGCATCTTGGCCCTTTCCGATGCGTGCCACTTATGGTCCACCTATACTACTATTGCTGAATGCACATTCAGCCCGATTGGCATATTTGTAGGTCTGGCACAGCAATCCAAATGAAATGTCTCCAAGTCTTATCAATTAATACAGACTTGTGCTCAAATAAAATTACAAAAAAACAAAAAAACAATTATTACATGATCTCTAAAACAAATGGTTTGATTGATTACATGAATAGACAACACAAAGGTTATTCAACTATGGAAAGAACATTTCACCTATGATTTACCAAGTAGGAATTTAATTCCTTTTTTTCCTTCAGGACCTTAACAATCTGGTCAGTCTCAGCTTGCTTCGTTTTGAAATCCACCAAATATTTAATGGTTGTCTTGAGTACTGCTTGTGATTGTGCTATTTGCTTCCTCAACATGTCAACTTCATCTCTAAGTGCAGAAGTAGAATCTCTTTTTACCACTAGTTTAGCCTCTAGAGCATCAGCAGTTGGCAATTCATAATGCACGATTGGGCCGGTGCCATTGCTGTGGGATGATGCAACGTCCATGGGGACCTCTCTCTTTGATCTTGGGCTAACCTGTTTTGCCATTGAAGTTCCGATTGGATTCAGAAAAGTTGAAGTTAGCAAAACATCTCAACTGGGAGTTATAACAGCAAACCAGTTAAACAAACAAGGAATTAAAGAGTTTCAATTGGATGCTGAAAAGTAGTTATTAACATCATTGTAACCCGCTGTTGCAGCAGCAAAGCAGTTAAACAAACAAGTAGATATTTATGTTAAGGCAAACAGGTAATTCTTAATAGTAAGTATCAAACACATAGATAGGCGCAGTCTACAAAATGATTAACAGGCTGTGCCATTATGTAATCAGTAGCAAACTAAATTAAGCCAAGCAACGTAATTGAACAATTTTTCAATAAGTGGCTAACTAAAATTCCGAGAAGCAGGTAACTGAACTTACGCTAGTTCTTTGTACAGGCACACTGCAACTTATTTTTCTCTTACAAGGTTGTACGAAGGAGTCCATGGCATCAATTGCTTGGATACGCAGTCCCAATACTTCTTTCTTCCCACACTGCATGGGTAAGTCGAATGGTTAATCTGGTAAGATGGTGTGTCCTTGATATGTTATATGAGGACGTGTAGTCAAACTAGTTGTAGCCAAAAACATCACACTGGCTTTTACTGTATATTTCATGCGATTACTTTTGGCATATCGAGATCTAAGCAATGTACAATAGGATGAAAAGACTGGCATCCTTCACATTATTGGCGAACTCAGTTCATACAAACAAGCAATTCAACCATTCTGTGGGTAAATCAAAAGCGCCACTGGAATATTTTTCACTATCCAATCATACACGCAAAAAGGGGCGACGCCACCATAGGGGCTGGTATGGGCGGCCGCCTCAGGTGGCTGGAAAGTGTGCACCTAGTTTGAGTCGTCCAGGTTGGCCCATGCTAGTTTTGTTCGTCCCAACGCACGAGCAGGCAATGTAAAAAATGAAGAAAAATGTTTCAATTTGGATGGGCCAATAACATAAGTGCAAGGCAGGCCCTATAGCAGGCTCGCGGCCCAAACGAGCGCCTCCCATATCGATCGACAGCAGGAAAAATCCCAATTCATTCGCTCCAACCTCCAGTCTGGTTCGCTCCTAACCTAGCCGCCGCTAGACAGACCGACACAGCACTTCCTCGCGCCCTTGTTGGAGGGCGGTCGCCGGGCTTCAAGCGAACGGAAGGACAAGAAGATGAAGATCCAACCCTGGGTGTAGCCTGCGTGGGAGGCAGCGGCGGCAGCACAGGCATGGCATCGAGCTTGCGCAAACGGACAGTCGCAGCTTGCAAGAGTAGCATGCGCAACGAGCAGGTACATCACATCCCTGATTATATCTAATTCAACTCTTCAATTTCTGGCCAATAGTTAAACCTGACGGTGTTGTAAAACTGCTTGTATGTAGGGAATCTATGAGCAAATGAAACCAATTTCTACTTATTTTATAACTCCCCCAATCAATACTGAACTGATTGAATCTGATGTATCTAATCAAGTTTTTGGTGCAAACATACAAGCTCATGTTGTTCTTGAGCCTGAAGTGTCTAATGAACAGACTGCTAATGAAGGATTTGATGCAAACATTTTACATGCTCCTGGTGATGAACATATAGTGTCTAATGAGGGATCTAATGCAAGCATTTCGCAAGCTCATTGAAGGATTTAGTGTCTAATGATGATCTACTATGTTGAGAGAGACAGAGATTTGCAGGCATTGATGACAAGCAAATTATAGTGCATTTTCATAGCTTGAGGAAACGTCGAGGCCATCTACCAGAAAGTCCCCGTATCATGACAACATAGCATAAGTACTTTTCTAATCTGTTGTTTGAAACTATTGGCATACTTGTGCAGGATAGATATATTGATATGCAGTTTGCGCACTGGTTATACGTGCAATTACACTTTGATATTTTCAGCCAGAGAACGAATAATTCAAGCAGGTACAGACCATGTTTGTAGTCCTTGTACACCATGTTGCATTTTGTGCTTTTTGGTGCTTGCATCATTTAGTGTTTATAATCTGAACTACTTTGGATCATTAGCTGGTTTTCAAAGTGCATGTAGCTTCACATTTCTCAAGTTATGTTGATTTCCGGAGTGCAAGTGCCTTCATATTTTTTAAGTTAAATGTTCGCCCCTGGTAACTTGAATTCGTGGATCAGCCACTGCACACAAATCATACATGAATGCCAGTACGAATTAAATGAAATGCAGGGACTTACGCTAGCTCGTTGTATAGGGTCACTGCAGCTCTGCTTGCTCTTGGGATGTTCCATGTACAAGTCCATGTTACCACTTGCTTGGATGTGCAGGCCTTGTGCTCCTTGCATCCCCCTCTGCATTTTTACACGGCGAATGGTTGATCAAATAAGAGGAATCGACCTTGATGTTGTACCGGAGGACAGATACTTACAAGGTTATACGGGTGTGCAGGATGTGTACCAGATCCCGTAGCACCGTCATGCTTCGCTAAAATATGGATTTGCTTGTTTCAGATGATATCTCTAGAAGAAATAAGAGTTAAGGTCAGAGTTGCATAGGCGGGTAAGCTAAGAGAGCAGTGAAAGGATATCCAAACATCGTCGGAACAGTGCACAAGGGAGTGATGTGTGGATACCTAGTTCGGGCCGGCGTTTGGGCATGCTCGCCTAGCTAGAGTGCGGGTCACTTCAGAGCCGTTGAGGGTGATGCGCTGGCGTTGGATGGCCGTGCACGGATGCAGATCTTGAGTGGCAGCGGAGCGCTACGATGCGGTGGACGAGACCGTTGGTGAAGCCCCAACGGCCTCGGGGAGCGGAGGTGCGACGATGTGCTCGGTGAAGTAGCCCCGGTGAGCTGGGAGACAGCGTCGGTGAAGCGCACCTGATGTGGTGGAACTAGGTGTCTGTGAGGCACATCGGTTGCGGCGGCCGGCGTTGTCGGTGGACCACCCGGTGCGGTGGACGAGGGCGTAGATGAGGTAGCTCCGGTGCGGTGGTGAAGCGCGGCCGTCGTCTTCGTCATCGTCGTCTGACACAGAGGTGGGGAACCGTGGGGAAAGAGACGAGACGAGGGGCTATTCGAGGGTTGGCGGCGAATTAGGGATTTGAGCAATCTGGGCGCGGAAGGGGACGGTGGAGAAGAGAGATTTTGCAGGGCTGGAATTGGGGCCGCCAGATATTTCAATCCGAAACATGGAAGCGTGAACTTATATTGTCGTCGTCCTTTTTTTTGGGGGAAGGGGGGTGGGTGGCTGGGTGCTGCGCGTCCGTCCGACACACGCGACCACCCTGATAGGACTATGCTTCGGTGCCTTAAGGCATCTGCCTTTGTGTCCATGACATATGGGCCCAACAGGTGGCTGGCCCACATGTCAGTGACCCAAAGGCAGTTGCCTTTAAGGCACCAAAGCAGCGTCCACCCCGACACGACCCTGGTTTGCCTGGTGCGCCTACATTTGAGAATGCAAACGAATCTTCTTTCATTTGCAAACGAATCTGTATGTATTACCATGCCCGTGTTTTCCTTGCAATAATTAGTCATTCGAAATGAGATACTTCATCCGTTCACTTTTGTAAGTCGTTTCAGACAACTTAAAATGAACTGTTTTGCACATTGTCTGAAATGTCTTCAAGGTCTTATAAAAGTGAACAGAGGGAGTACTATAAATTAATTAATGAGGAGTTATTTGAAAAAAATCGAAATGGTACCCACGCTAACGTGGATTAGAGTGTGTGTCACATAATTAGTTATTTGAATTAGAGTGTGTGTCACGTAGTTAGTTATTTGAATTAGAGTGTGTGTCACGTAGCGATCTCCAATTCTAACGTGGATTTCGCATTTCACTGTATCCACGCTACTTTTTTAATACAAATTCATATGTATATGATGAACACCATGGTAGTGAGAAAACTTTTGGATGGATTCAAACATATGACCTACAAAATAGCACAACAAACTGAGTCAATGTCAACTTTTCGAAACTTAGTATGGCACGAATTCGAAATAATTACCCGTATGCCTGGTCCTTGGTTCAAATCTTACAATGTACACCAAATTGAAACATTGATATTAAGTCTCGTACTATGTACATTCAAATGTTGTTTTTAGCTCCCCCCCGCACAAACGCTACATACTTCCTGTATCGGTCAATCTTCCTCTCCTAACCACCTTAGGAAGCTATCGGTTTCCAACACACGTTCATTCTTTCTCTCCATGTTCCGATCTCTTAGTCTCTCAACTACACAACCCCTTTTTCCACTCTGTTACCAAATGTATTTACCTCAAACCCCCGCCATTGCACCTCATGCCAAGCTCTCTCTCTCTCTCCCCCTCTCCCTCTCACCCTCTCACGCTAAATACATGCATTGCCTATCTAGCCCCCCAACCTCTCGTGCATGCGCACGCACGCACGTTGTATATCTAGGTCACTCCCTGGAGACTGTCTCACTCTTTCTTCCACACGGCGGGCCACACTCGCTCAATCTCACTCTCTTTATCCGAGTCTCGTTTAACCTCGTTTTCTTTCACACACAAATGATATATCTCCCTGTTCGGGCCTCGATCGACATACTCTATACTCTCTCACGCAGATTGTCTATCTAGGTCAGTCCATCCAAGCCGCCACTACCCTTTCGACCTCATGGTGGGCCACACTCACTCAATCTCTCTCTCTCTCCGTATGTCTCGATTGACCTCGCTCTTTCTCGGACAAAAACGATATATCACCATGTTGAGCCCAATTTGACCTATTCACATTGTATACTCTCTCACGCACATCGTCCATCTAGGTCACTCTCTCCAACCCGTCTCACTCTTTTGATCGCACAGCGACCCTATGTGATCGGTTGACCTTGCTTCCTCTCACGCACAAAATATATCTACACGTCTGTGACTGGATCATCTCTCAAGCTCTATCTTACAGCCCTCACCCTTGCCAAAAAGCTCAATCGGACAATATCTCTCCAAAGCATATATATTTGTTCAATGAATGTCGGACCACACTCACTTTGTCTCTCTATCTATATGTCTCTCGATTGACCTCGCTTTCTCACACCGTATCTTCCACGCATTGAAGCTACTACCTCTCCATCCCTCACAAAGCCGGAGCTATTTACATTGCGAGGGGCACTCCAACCTTGGATTAATTTGTGTAGGCATTTATTCCGTTCAGTTTAGATTATATTTTCGTAGCATTCGGCCCACAACTACTCCAATCACCGTAGTGGGTAATTAAGATACGGGGAGCACCTAATATGAGTACCGGGGAGCCATTGGATCGAAGATGCAACGGCACACACAAGGCCTGAATTTTTTATTTGCAAAAAAACCTTTGGAGAGTTAGGAAATTGCGCATAATTACAAAGACTACTCCGCCATTGGATCTCACTTCCAACAGTGTAAAAACTCGTATCACCATAGTATCTAAGCTGCGGGGTGGATGTGATATTCTATGCCGCTGTCATTTTTGTTCGTAAACTTGCAAAAAACGTGTAACTCGTGCCGTTACTTGTCTAACCGCGCAAAGTGTTTGTTCAAAAAAACCATGCTACACTTGAATATTGGAACAACACACAGGGGTCCCACTTGTCATTAATCAAATTTGGACCTAAAACTAACAAATCTGAAAGACGAGATTCGAACTGGCAACCTGGACTACAAAGCGTAAGTCGATAGCCTGAAAAAATGAACGGTTGTTGGCTTTGTCCCATAACTTGATTTTATACAGTACTTGCGTTGAGTAGAGTAGAGGGAGTGCCTCGTCAACACGTGCATGACCGTTATCTCACTTACTGGTGGGTCCCAGGTCTGCGATCTCAATCTCTCTTCTCTCCATCGTCTAACCTTTGCACGGGCACACATGAAGAGCGGCGCTAGCTTGCCATGGTGTTACTACAACTAAAAAAACTTGGAAAATAGAAGAATCGCCTAGAACAAGAGACGTTGTGGCTGGTCGAGACGGAGCTAACCACATCTATCCTCCGTGCCACGTTTGCATGATGAAGCTGTGTGGCTAGTGGGGTGTTTTCAACCGACTGGCTGGGTCCCGAGGTCGAACCATAGGTACTCTACTACGTCTGATATAGTATATTTTTACACGCACATTTTTCCTCCGTGCCGAGACGTGGCACACCCTACCGCACGGTTTCGGGGTCCTCCCGGGTGGTGCACGCATATATTCTTCCTGACATGGGAAACCCTACCGCGCGTTTTCTGGGTCCTCCTCGGTCGTAGCGCCAAAGCAAGTAAATGAGTCGTCAAATCACGAAAGACCACCTTTCCCGCCGAGTACATCAGTGAAGCACAGTGGCTAGCTAGTTGGGCTAGTTCGACCGATTAGCTAGGCCGCCGCCACATTTGTTTTTTCACCCCTTTTTTTATCTACTTGCCGGCAGGTAAATTTAAATATCCAACACGGCGCTGCTCTGGTGTTTGGGTGCGGCAGGATTTTTAATTTTTTGATTGACGGGAGCAGGCGCAGCAGGATTTTTAATTTTTTGATTGACAGGAGCAGGCGCGGCAGCAATTAGTCATGATGACTCCGCCTGTACCCACTGCTCCCTGATGTGAGAAGTCATCGACTGGTGTTTTACCGTGGTGAAAACCAAAAGATTCCCCACTCCCCCCGCCTTCCCGTAGATTGCATTGCCTTTCAGCCACTTCGCCCCCTTTGCTTCCTCTCCCCATTGCTTGTACCTGGTGCCATGGCGGTGCAGCAGATCACGGAGTCTGAGGTGAGGCTCCTGACACAGGAGCTCCATGCCAAGGATGCGGAGCTCAGGGCCAAGGACATGGAGCTCCGTGAGCTCAAGGAGGAGAGGAGTGCCATGCTCCTTCGTTATGTGCGGGAGTTCACGGAGCTTCAAAAGCGGCAGGCGTCCACCACAAAGATGCTCGAGGCGTCGGCGGCGTTGCTGCAGAAAGCGGGAGATACGATAGGCCGTTAGGGGAGCCGGCTGGAGCACGAGCGGGCCGATCGTGACGAGGTCCAGGATCGCCTCAGCCACTTGGTGAACCAAGTTTCCACGCACGTGTTGCGGCTGCGCGATGCCTACCGTCGTGCCAGCGCGACGATGCCAGTCGTCGGGCTAAACCCTCTGCATGGGCATGTCCATGTCTCGGTGCAACATGACCGTTGGATCAAACTCAGACGATGCATATCAGTCACTGTAGCACAAAGCGTGTGGGTGTGTTTGGTTGCATTCTCATCTCAATATAGTCGTTTCCTCTTCGTGTATTTTTGTCAACCTACTAGTGTGGACTCATGCACCCTTCATGCACTCTGCCAAACACCCAAAAGTGGGTCGAGAAGGGAACTTTTGCTCCCATCCCATGCACCCTTCATACACCCTGCCTAACACTATTCGTGCTTCATGTGGTTCATGTTTCGTGGAGTATTGTAGCACCGTACTCTCCGTGCGCTGTGGACCTAGTTCTGTTAACATTGATCTCACCGTCCATTCTCGACCGGACAGTCAAAAAAGCGGTACTATGTTACATATAGGAGTAGTTGACATGCGCACAACATCATTTGTTATCGTCATATCTTACTACACTAGCAACAAGATTGTGTAGTACTGACATATGAACCACTGCACATGCCTAGTAGTAGGAGCACTGTGTATGTTCAAGTGGCTGCCGTGTTTCGCACTCCTCTGTTGTAAGAGTGGAAAGGCTTGCTGTAATCATTTTTTCTTCTGAAAAACAGTGGACACGCTCTACCGTGTGGATCCTCCTCCAGCCATGCACTAAATTACTCACTTCCGCCGACGTGTGGGACAGCCAACATCGGGGTCCACCATCCATGCACTAAATTACTCTGTAGTAGAGTGACGGTAGACTACCCCGATCGAAGCGTCGCAGTAATGCCCAATGAGCCGTCAAATCACAAAACCCCTTCCTTTCCTGCAGTAAGTTGGACGGACGAAGCAACCATCATTTCACTCTTCTCTCTCAGCTTCGTCTCTACCCAACCCTCACTTCTGCCTCATCTTTTTCCTCATTTCTTCAAGAAAACCCCGACCTGCTTCTGCCATTGTTGTTCTCTCCCAAAGAAGGAAAGGTGAGCGCATCAATGGTGTTGATTCTGGCCAAGGCCCGGTCTTGCAACCCCGAGACTGATCCTATAACTCCCTCTCTTTTCTTCTTTTGGGTTTGTGATTATGGTTTCTTTTCTTTTATTTCTATTTGACAGTTTCTTGATGGACGCTGGAGCACCGACCGAAGTGATGTCTATGGCTCCGGCCAAAACCGTCGAGGCTCATGGTACGAAGAAGCGCAAGCACCCCGCCGAGACTACCGCAGACAAGCTCAAAGCCATCGCCCTGTCCAAGCGCCCCTCTCCGGGATCCCTCATTAAGCAAGTCCAGGTAATATCTCTTCTTAACGATCTTTTTCTCGATCTTGATCGTGTTTTTTCATCTAACACGCAGTACTAGTACTAGTAGTACAACTTTCTGGGTGATCTTGCATGTGATTTTTGTGTGCCAAATGACGGTTCTAAATTCCTCTTTTGACCAAAACATGCGAGAGGTTGACACTGATTTCTTATAGATTACTTTCAACTACTCCCTCTGTCCCAAATTTCTTGTCTTAGATTTGTTTATATACGGATGTATATAATACTAAAATGTGATTTGATACATCCGTATCTAGACAAATCTAAGACAAGAATTTTGGGACGGAGGGAGTACTTTATGAACATCAATGCTTCCTTTTAAGAGGGTATATTTGCCTCAGTAACTTGTGTTATGGATATTGCATGTAATCCCTCTACTCTCATGCCTTTGAAGACATGTTCTAGTGTCTTTGTTCACTCATTTCTGTGCATATATGTAGTCATATATGGAGTATAATATCGAAAATCATCTTATATTTCTGAACGGAGGTAGTAATAAAATATGGTTTCTGTTTGAATTAGAACCAGGTCCGCGGTGGAGATGAAGTTCTCAAAGTCATGCCATGTGAACTGGAAGACCTGATGATGAGTTCTACTGCTGAACTATCCAGCTGTTGTGTCCTTGTCGCCACATGTCCTGAACTAGTGTTTTCCTGTAGCATTGTTGTCAGGCGTATTCTCGAGGCTGTACTTGACCACAACAATTTCCTGGCTGTGCCTTCGATTATGAAGGGTGTGGTTCTTGTAAAGCTTCCCAACAAATCTGATGCGGCCTGTCTTCATCATCATGTTTATGAGTGGAAAGACCACTCTGTTAGGTTCTCCAAGGTTGACAAGATGGTGATGGTGCATGTAGACATCTCACACGAAGTCCATGGCCTAGTCAGTTATGCGGGGTTCATCCCATAGGTCGGTGGCAAAAAATAGTCTGCAGAGTTTAGTTAGTGCAACTTTGCTTGTCTGTAGTAAGTACTATTGTTCAGTGCTTGATTTGTGTTTGTGAACCTGTATTGTTTATTAGTACTGCCGCTTTTGGTGCGTGGTCAGTCCTGAGAACGGTCTATGTCAATGTCTATCCACTCAATTCAGTCTGTATATTTTGAAGTATCCATATCATATTTTTTGTGAGGACGGTCTATCAATTATGGTTACACTCCAATATCTGTATGCATTGCAGGGTTTATCGCACCCACCAGGATTTCCAGCCCCATGGATGTTCGGTCCATACGATTTGTCACGACCTTTGGACTGTCCTGCTTGTGGGAGTAGGCGGGGCCCCTGCATGCCACGCGTAGTTGAACGATCAATCTTCTATTTAGTACTTCAACATAGTGATTCCCTGGTAAGGATTCACTCGTGTCACATCAAGTAAATCTTATTGATTTACTGTCTAAATCTTATTGATTTAATGTCATGTTTTCTTTCTTTTCCTGCAATTTTATGATGCAGGTTTTGCCATGTGACATTCATCATAGAATAAACCGTTTGGTTTGCTCTACGATGGCTATTTTTGCAGGTTTCACTTCTTATGTTGTGTCAGTAACGAAGGCACTGTCCATCACTTATATTACTGGAAAAAATTGGATCAGTATGTTGTCTGAGTACAAGCTGAATCCCTATGATGAACTGCAGTTTGGTTTAATAAAAACGCCACAATTAGTCCTTCTCGCGTTTAAAAGAAATGAAGAAAAAAACTGGATCACGGGCACGGATCCTAGTCAAGTTAGAAAGCTGATCATAGCAGACCAGACACGATTGCCGCTGTCTCGCACAGATCGAGCACCGATAGTTGCTCTAGCACTTACAGCGGCAGCAGCTCAGTCTAATCCAGCGGAGGATTGGGCACCGACCGCGTCAGCGGATCAGTCCGATCTACCGTAGGATCGGGCATCGACACCGGCACCTGCTCCGACACCGGCACCAGCTCTACAAGGAGCACCATCTCCGGCAGAAGCAGCGGCTTTGGCACCTGCACCAACACTTGCACTTGCATCTGCTCTGGCCCGTGCAGTTGCATCGGCAACAGACTGGGCTGCAGTTTGCACTTCATATACCAAAGTCCTTACAAAAACCGACATGTCCACCTTCTTGGTAAGCATTGGCCGCCCAAGTGCTTCGTTCTTTTTTCTTTCCATGTTGTTTCACATGATTCACTGTGTTGATCTAACTGTTTGGGTATGTCTTCTTGTTTGCAAACAGAGAATTCCTAGAGCAACGAGGGAGTTGTTCAACAATCCGGGCGACCGCGACCAAGTTTCTCTTACCATGCGCAGCCTTGGTGTGAATGAACCTGCTCAATATATCGTAAGTACAAAGGATGGCCGCATGATGATTGGTGCTAAAGGATGGTCAAGGTTCAAATCTAAATCATATCTTGCGGTATGGGATGATGTCAAAATCAAACTTTCTCGGCAAGGAGAGCTGGTCCAAATCAACTTTGAAATTCTTCAGTAGCAACACGCAACTGCCTAACTGATCTATCCTCCGAGAGATTTTGATGTAATAATCTGGCATGGTGAAACAAGTGTCCTGTGTGTATAAGTAGTACGATAGTATTATTTATCACATGGTATATCGTTGATAGAATTGCAACTCTGATTGCTGGTTAGGAACTGTCGTTCGATTTCATTCCAACAGCTGCCATGCTTTATTCAATTTTGTGTATTCGCCTTGCGACAACATCTAAAACCAGCGCCGTACCGATCTCTTGCAATATGAAAAGCGCTGAGGTAGAACACATGGGCCCCAAACATGCAGGGTCGGCCTGCGGCCCAAAGTCCAGAACCTAGTTTCGAGAAGCACTAGCTCAGTGCAGAAGTGGCGTCCTCCTCCTGCTGTGGGTTGGGCGAAGATGAATGTTGATGATGTGTTATCTCGCAATGGTGAAAGGGGAGCCCTGGCAGTTGTGAGCCGGCATCATACAAGCTTCTTCCTTGGAGCATCGGCACTGGTGTGCGAAAGTGTTACTGATCCAGAGATCCTAGAGGCAATGGCATGTTGCGAGGGGCTATCTCTGGCTCTTGACTTAAACCCGCAACAAGTTCAGATTAGCACCGATTGTTTAGCAACAGTCAAGCATATCGGAGAGGCATACTTGGGGCCCAGCAAAGTTATTATGGATGAGATCAACATGAAGAAGAATATGTTCCAAACCATGGAGATCATACATGAAAAACGCGAGTGTAATGTTGAAGCGCATGTGCTCGCAAAAGCTGCTACTTCTTTGCCCTGTGGATGCCATCTTTGGCTCACAGGAACCCTCGAAATTATTTGTATACCTATGACTGTTAATCTTCAACAAAGCTGCTTTTATCCCTCAAAAAAATCTGAGTATTATATTCTCAGCCGAACCCCCATAATGCCTGTGCGTTGTAGAGGGAGTATTTTTCTTGACAAGGTGAGCCTGTGATATAAAAGATTTGTATATTTCTTTACAGAGGGAGTATCTCTCTGTCAAAAAATATATTTATGTGTAACTAGTTACTCCTGTCTTTCTACTTCCTTTCGCTGATATGTGGGGCAACCGGCAACGGGGTCCACGTGCCATATGCACAAATTAGAGTGCACAACTTCACGGTAGACACACCCCGGTCGTAGCGCCGCAGTAATGCCCAATGAGCCGTCAAATCACAACCCCCCCTTTCCAGCTTTAGTAGTAAGCTGGACGGACGAAGCGGCAATATTTCACTGGGCCTGAATCCCTTTCTCCCTCGTCTGCTTGTTCAGAGAAAACCCCCTCTCGGGGATTGCATAGGGTTTTCTCATGGAGAACTAGGTACGAATTCTTCATCCATCCCCGATAAACCCAAGTCCCTTGGTCGCAGGTAATCCTAGGATGGCAGCCGTCGCCGTTGATGCATTTTTCTTCCTACTGAATCTAGTGTGTTTCATTTGCAGTGCCCAAAGTGCGAGTAACCTACAGGTTTCTGCGCCCTCGGCGAGACGCCACACTTGTTCCTTCTCATCCTAACACAACATTTTGAAACACGCACAGTATGTTCCTAGAATCCTCTTTTCTATCCGGGAGGGTGGGGGTTTTTTGAACATGCTGTGTTCTCATATTATTTTCCCCGCAGTGTATTATTTGCTCTGCCAGAACACATGTACTCAAGATGCTCGGCCTTGCCATAACTGAATACACTAGTTTAATGGTCATAGTGAAGACAAGCCATGGATATAAGTTCCGAGTTGGGTTCATGAAACAAATCGCTGCTTTTTTATGGCCGAACTTGGATAAACTTTCTCAAGTGTTACGGACTGAAAGTTGGCGCACGAATGTTGATGGAAATAGCAGAACCTGGTCTCATCTTCAATGCGATCTTCCACCCCGACGTCATTCCAATTGTTAATCCATGTTAGTTTTGTATCTGGTTCTTGCTTGTTGCCTCGATTACTTCTTAATCCACCTATTCTGTCTAACTAATCACAATTTAACTTTAGAAGTAGCAACGAATCTCTCACGAAGATGCTACTTCTAACTAATATTTTCTTATAATTGGTGGCACGTGTAGGTTTTTACAGAGTAAAGCAGTCTACTCATTTGTTACTCTGTAATAACTCGGCTGTTACTAATGGCACTGAAGTTGACTGGATCGACATCCACAAGTTCCTACACTTTATTGATCGTCTTGAGGTCCTTGTGGGGCGTTTCAATGGTGGAAGGCCACGTGGGATATGTGTGCCACTGCTGCACTCATTGAACAGGTCCAACTGTGTCGAAAAACTTATGGTACGAGCTTATACACAGTTTTACAGCTGTGATCTTCTTGAAACAGGAACTGCCGAGTTCTATTGTTCCTATACAGATGCCTGACCATGGTCGGGTCAGACTTGTGCTTGGTCACAACATGATGTTTATGTAGACCTACTCAATTCCCCTTGGAGGTGAAAAGATACTTATTCATGGGTGGTCTCAAATAATGAAGGCCCGTCCATCTTGGAGAATAGGACAGAAGATTATGTTCATGCTTTTCCATGGCTCTAAAGCGAATATCCTGTTTATTGACCATGTTGCGAGATGAAGCCGCTTTCAGAAGGTTGTGGATGCGTGGGGTGGCGCCTGGGCCTTGTCCTGGGGCTTGGCGGCCTCACCCTTGGTTAACTGTAGGCGAAGTAGCACTGTTCGAGGCGTGCTTTGTACGGTTGAACCTGTATAAGTACTCATACTACTTTCAGCTTTGGTTGTTAAGTGCCCCTGCTGGTTTCAGTTAAGGTTGTTAAGTACTACAGTCTGTCGTGTTTCTTCAGTCCTGTCTTCCTCCAGTCGCCAAAACCAAACTAGCACCGGTGGGGCCGCCTGCTTCCGCCTCCCACGGCTGGCTGCGCCTCAGCGCAGCATCACCGCCCCACCATCTCCTAAATCGTTAATGCCGATGTCCTCCGCGTGCTTTCGTGCACTCCCCGCGGCGCCGCCCTCTCGCATTGTCAACATGGTCAACAAACAACAGGAATCGGCAAAAGTACGTGGAGAGGATGACAGTAGGGGCCCACCACGTCAGTGTATGGAAAAATAAAATGCTTCCTCCTAGTGTTTTCCTGACATCTGGGACCCACGACATTGGGAGCGTATATAGTCAATAGACAAGAGAACAACACAAGATCGGCTGGCACCCTGGACGTAGCTACTCGAGCAGTATTTTTTTGTTTGGTATTGTTGAGACGGAGCAGGGTTTGAACTGGGCTGTGGCCCGTCTAGCCCAGGCTTATATTTTATGTTCACCATGTGACAAGCCCATCTATTTTTTCTTTGTGAAAATGAGCCCAGTTTATTTTTTTCTGAAGAATACCCAATCCAGGCCTACTTATTTTTCTACGCCCTGATGGACTGCAACTCTTTCAAGACGCCTGCAAATCTTGAAAGCAATATAAAATTGGTTGTAAATATAAAAACAGATGACAAATTGGAAATTACTTTATAATTTCTGAATTTTATTACATTTTCAGATTCCTATTTCACTGGGCATTAACCTAATTTAAATATATCTTCAAAGTACTTTAAATCTGGCTGGACATTTCGGTATTAAAAATAGTTTGGAACCCATAGAAATATGCGAAATTGGCCCTGGCCAACCAAAAAAAAACGACTGCAATAGATTGCATACGAAGTTGCCATGAGCTATATATAAATTATTAAAAAAAGAGGGAGTGGTCTGACTTGTGTGCCTGTTTAGTTGACGCATATGCAAGATTTTTTTAGTTATTATATACGTCAACAAACCATTTTAGTTATTATATACGTCAATCCAACGACCGTCGTGTTTCTTCAATCTCTGATCTTCTTGCTCCAGCCGCCAAAGCAGCGCCGGCGGGACCGCCTACTCCTGCCTCCCGTGGCCGGCTGTGCTGCCGCGCAGGCCTCAGCGCCCCTACTACTCCCACCGCTGGCCAGGGCATCCCTCTACTCACCCACACCCCCTATTATTCTGCGGCGACGGCAGCCTCACACCGCAGCCGAACCGGTGAACGCTCGCACTCCTCTCCGCGTGGGCATCCACTGCCGCGTCTTCCCCGGCTCCGCGTCGTCCCCTTCCTATGCCTCGCCGTCGTCCACTGCCATGGTGCTCTCGGCGCGGCGTGGTCAATGTGGTCAACGACCGACTTCCATCGGAACAGTACTGTATGTGGAGAGGCTGACAGCTGGGTCGACGGCAGCCGCAAGGAAGTGCCTCCTTATTACGCGCAAAATAATTATTCCTCCACCTGACAGCGGGGACCCACCGGACGGGTCACCAGTATTTTGCAAAAAAATAATTTCCCCCTGACTGCTGGGACCCACCGGACGGGCCACCGTATTTCACGAAAAAACGTTCGCCCCGCTGTCAGCTCGAACCCACCGGAAGTGCCTCCTTATTACGCACAAAAAAAGCATACTCCCCCGCCTAGCTAGGACCCACCTTGGTGGGAGGCTGACTTGTGGGCCTACTAAGTTGACGGGGACAAAGGGCTTTGTCAACTTAGTCAATATGAACGATTCTAGCTCCAGTGACCGTACGATGTCCATCCAACGGCTGTAGTGCTTCTTCAACCTCTGGTCTTCTTGCTCCAGCCGCCTAAAGCAGCGCCGGTCGTGTCGCATGCTCCTGCCTCCCGTGGCCGGCTGTGCTGCCGCGGAGGCCTCACCGCCCCCTACTATTCCCACCGCTGGCCAGGCCCTGCGGCGACGACAGCCTCACACCGCAGCCGAACCAGTGAACCCTCGTACTCCTCTCCGCGCGGGCTTCCACTGCTGCGTCTTCCCCAGCTCTGCGTCGTCCCCTTCCTAGGCCTCGCCGTCGTCCACCGCCGTGGTGCTCTCGGCGCGGCGTGGTCAATGTGGTCAACGACTGACTTCCATCGGCAGAGTACTGTGTGTGGAGACGCTGACAGCTGGGTCCACGGCCGCAGCAAGGAAATGCCTCCTTATTACGCACAAAATAATTATTCCTCCACCTGACAGTGGGGACCCACCGGACGGGCCACCGTATTTCGTGAAAAAAAAACGTTTGGCCCTGACTGCTAGGACCCACCAGCTACATCTTCGCACGCAAGGAAGTGCCTAACAGTCGGGACCCACCTGGTCGAAGCGTACGTAGCGTTGTCATTCTGGTCGCGAACATGTACGTACATATATACTGGTTGATGTAGAGGCGCGCACATGTCGTAGTAGAGGCGCGCACGTAGCATGTACACATACGTACAACGGCCAGGGTGCAAGAAAGAAAATACGGCCACGTATGTGTACATACGGGCGGGGTCTCGAACGCCTACTCGCGCATACGTACGGCCAGGGCTCGTGTACATGGCTGGGTTGGAACGGAGAAACAACGTCGTGGTCGTGTTCATGGGGAGGCAACGGCATGCGTCGTGTTCATCGGGAGGCCTTGGACGGAACAAGCGATGGAAACGAGGCCTGGCGTACCGCAGAACGGAGGAAACGGCCTTGTGTTCGACCGGCCACGTTCGAAACGGGATCCTGTTCATCAAGAGGGGTCTGGCGTACCGCAAAACGGAGGAAACAGACCTCCTATGGTCGTAACGGGGGTCCTGTTGATCGGGAGGGGTGAGGCGTACCACAAAACGGACGAAACGGACTTGTGTTGGAGCGCTACGGTCGAAACGGGGGTCCTCTTTATCGGGAGGGGTGTGGCATACCGCAAAACGGGACTCCACGGGATACTGTTCATCTCCACCGTCAACCCCCTCCAGCCTCCACGAGCTACTGTTCATCCACCGTCGACCTCCTCCAGCCTCCACCTGCGACTGTTCATCCACGGGCTCCTGTTCATCCAGCCTCCACCGCACGCTACTCCACCGGCTACTGTTCAACCAGCCCTCTCCATGGGCTCCTGTTCAACCACCCCTCCACGGCCTACTGTTCATCCTGCCCTCCACCGTCTACTGTTCATCCTGCCCTCCACGGGGTGGTCCTGTTCATCTAGCCCTCCACGGGGTCCTGTTCATCCAGCCCCAACCGGCTCGATCGATCGGGGTCCTGTTCATCCCGAGGCAACACCACGGGGTCCTGTTCATCCACCCCCACCGGGAACTGTTCATCCACCCCCCCGCAACGCTCACTGTTCATCCAGAGGCAGCATCGATTGGCTTCAGTTAGAAGCAGTAGCGAAGGAATCGCTCGATCGGGTTCAGTTAACAGCCATCGATCGATCGCTTGGGTTCAGTAACGCGTAGCCTGCAGTGCAATCGCTCGGGTTTAGTTAGAGCCCAACGCCTCGCGTGGGTTCAGTTAGAGCCAACGCCTCGCACACACGCACGTACGTGTACGAGAGAAACGCACATCGCTCGGCCCCCGACCTCCCACCGTAACCGGGAATGCCCCGAAATTTTCCTCCCCCTCGCTTCAACCATGGTTTTTTTCCGTCATGGACGGCCCAAAGAATGTCATGCAGCTGCGTCTCCGGCCTGCCCAGGATGAAAAGCCCATTTTCTGTCATGATTTTTTGTCATAGAAGTAGGAGCCCACCACATCTATGATGATACCAAGTTTTGTCACAATTATCGTCATAGAAGTGTCATATGTATGACAGAAAAAAAATTTTGTTCGGCCCAAAATGTCACGGATATGTCTTTTTTTGTAGTGCATGTTTGGAGATAGAGGTGTCGATAAAAATAAAATACAGACATGAGGGCATAATGATCATTCTTAGAACAGCAACATATATATATATATATTCATATGATCTCTTATGCTAAAGTAACAATTCAATCACAATTTCAAATATGAATCATAAACTTCATTGAGAACCAACAAACTCTAATATCAGTCATTGAGGCAATTGCAATTTATCATAACATAGGAAAGAGTCAATATAAGAGCTTTTCAGCAAGTCCACATACGCAACCATCTTTTAGTCTTTCACAATTGCTAACACTCACACAATATTTATGGGTATGAAGTTTTAATCAGACACAGAGAAAGATAGGGGCTTATGGTTTTGCCTCCCAACGTTTTACCTCAAGGGTAATGTCAACAATAATAGTTCATGAAGACTCACATCCAATTAGCTATATATATCAGGATCTTTCCAATACATTGTGCTTGCCAAAGGATAAAATATGAAAAGGAAAGGTGAAGATCACCATGACTCTTATAGAAGGTAGAAGATAAAAGATAGGCACTTCACAGAGGGAAGCAGAGGTTGTCATGCGCTTTTATGGTTGGATGCACAAAATCTTAATACAAAAGAACATCACTTTATATTGCCACTTGTGATATGGACCTTTATTATGCAGTCCGTCACTTTTATTTCTTCCATATCACAAGATCGTATAAAGCTTATTTTCTCCGCACTAATAATTTATACATATTTAGAGAGCTATTTTTATTGCTTGCACCGATGACAACTTACTTGAAGGATCTTACTCAATCCATAGGTAGATATGGTGGACTCTCATGGAAAAAACGGGTTTAGGGATATTTGGAAGCACAAGTAGTATCTCTACTCGGTGCAAAGAAATTGGCTAGCATGAGAGGGAAAGGCAAGCTCAACATGTTGGATGATCCATGACAATATAATTTATCTCAGATGTAAGAAGACATGACCCATTACGTTGTCTTCCTTGTCCAACGTCAACTCTTAGCATGTCATACTTTAATGAGTGCTCACAATCATAAAAGATGTCCAAGATAGTGTATTTATTTGTGAACCTCTCTTTCTTTATTACTTCTTATTAATTGCAACGATGACCAAAACTGTGTTTGTCAACTCTCAACAACTTTTATTCATCATACTCCTTATATGTGAGCTCATTACTTTCCATAAGATCCATATGATCTCTTTGTTTCTTTTTATTCTTTCTCTTTTTATTCTATTCCCTCAAGATCATAGCAAAATAATCAAGCCCTTGACTCAACACTAATCTTTATTATATATAGCTCACAGACTCGATTACATAGAAGGATCATAAAGCAAAACTCACAACTAGATTATACTAAAACTTTATTCTACTAGATCAAAATATTATCAAAAGGATCGAACTAAGAAAACGGTAAAGATAAAAGTGATGGTGATACGATACCGGGGCACTCCCCCAAGCTTGGCAGTTGCCAAGGGGAGTGCCCATACCAGATACTCAGTTCTTCTTTGTTGGTGAAGAAGGTGGAGTTGTTGATGATGGATAGTCGCACATCGAGCGTAGGAGGTCCTCCAACTTGTGGATAATGCCCTTGAGTGCGATGATATGCTCCTTCAACAAAATATTTTCACGTGTGAGATACTTGTTTTGTATACGAGCCAACTCAATCACTCGATCTCAATTGGGGTAAGAAGAATGTGATCAAGTTGAAGGATGTCTTCTATTGCTGGAACTTGGTCCTCCGTGGCCTTCTTGATCCCTTCATCCTTATTAATCTCCATAGGTTCTTCCCTCTTCAGTTCTATCTTCATTAGCCAAGCATCGTTGCCCTCATTGTTGGAGGAGGGAGACAACATGATGCTTGGCCTTGACAACCCTGGCATAAAACAACTCGAAACAAGAACATGAGATTTTTGCTTGATACAGTGGTCAAAACATTCGGGAGATTATATAATGAATTTTTACCGACCAAAAGAAGTATCGTGCAAGAAAACATAGTCCGGAGAGCGCACGAGGTTCCCACGAGGCAGGGGCGAGTCCAGGGGGGTAGGGCGCGCCTCCCACCCTCGTGGAAGCCTTGTGTCCTTTCCGGTCTGCTTCTTATTTTCCTATTTTTCTAAATATTCCAAAATGGAGAAATATTGCCATTAGAACTGTTTTGGAGTCCGTTTACTTACCGTACCACATACCTATTCCTTTTCAGAGTCTGAAACATTCTGGAAAGTGTCCCTTATGAATTCCTCTGGGTTACGGTTTCAATAACATTGGTTTCAACATTTTTGGGATTACCTGAGATATAATGTTTAATTCTTTGACCGCTCACCACCTTCGGATTTGTGCCTTCAAAGTTGTTGATTTTTATGGCACCGGAACGATAGACCTCCTGGATAACGTAAGGACCTTCCCATTTAGAGAGAAGTTTGCCTGCAAAAAATCTTAAATGAGAGTTGTATAACAATACATAATCACCTACATTGAACTCACACTTTTGTATCCTTTTATCATGCCATCTTTTAACTTTTTATTTAAACATCTTGGCATTTTCATAAGCCTGGGTTCTCCATTCATCAAGTGAGCTAATGTCAAAAAGCCTCTTCTCACCAGCAGGTTTGAAGTCATAGTTGAGCTCTTTAATAGCCCAATATGCCTTATGTTTTAATTCAAGAGGTAAGTGACATGCTTTACCATAAACCATTTTATATGGAGACATACCCATAGGATTTTTATATGCAGTTCTATAGGCCCATAATGCATCATCAAATTTCTTGGACCAATTCTTTCTAGATCTATTAACAGTCTTTTGCAAAATTAATTTGAGCTCCCCATTACTTAATTCTACTTGACAACTAGACTGTGGGTGATATGGACATGCAATTCTATGATTAACATCATACTTAGCAAGCATTTTACGAAAAGCACCATGAATAAAGTGTGAACCACCATCAGTCATTAAGTATCTAGGGACTCCAAACCTCGGGAAAATAACTTCTTTAAGCATCTTAATAGAGGTGTTATGATCAACACTACTGGTTGGAATAGCTTCTACCCACTTAGTAACGTAATCAACAGCAACTAAAATATGTGTATACCCATTAGAGGAGGGAAAGGGTCCCATATAATCAAAGCCCCAAACATCAAATGGTTGAATAACAAGTGAATAATTCACAGGCATTTCTTGACTTCTACTAATATTACCAATTCTTTTACATTCATCACAAGACAAGACAAACTTACGGGCATCCTTGAATAGAGTAGGCCAGTAAAAACCGGATTGCAATACCTTATGTGCAGTTCTATCTCCAGCATGGTGTCCTCCATAAGCCTCGGAGTGACACTTGCGTAGGATCTGTTCCTGTTCATGCTCAGGTACACAATGTCTAATGATACCATCTACTCCTTCTTTATAAAGATGTGGGTCATCCCAAAAGTAATGTCTCAAATCATAGAAGAACTTTTTCTTTTGCTGGTATGTGAAACTAGGTGGTATAAATTTAGCAACAATACAATTAGCATAATCAGCATACCATGGAGTAGTTTGAGAAGCATTTATGATATTTAATTGTTCATCCGGAAAGCTATCATCAATAGGTAGTGTGTCATCAAGAACATTCTCTAACCTAGGCAAGTTGTCTGCAACGGGGTTCTCAGCTCCCTTTCTATCAATAATATGCAAATCAAATTCTTGTAGCAGGAGAACCCATCTAATAAGTCTAGGTTTAGCATCTTTCTTTTCCATAAGGTATTTAATAGCAGCATGATCAGTGTGAATAGTTACTTTAGAATCAACAATATAAGGTCTGAACTTATCACAAGCAAATATAACCGCTAAGAATTCCTTTTCAGTGGTAGCATAATTTCTCTGAGCATTGTCTAGAGTTTTACTAGTATATTGAATAACATTTAATTTCTTATCAACTCTTTGCCCTAGGACAACACCTACATCATAATCACTAGCATCACACATAATTTCAAAGGGTAAATTCCAATCAGGTGGCTGAACAATAGGTGCAGAAATCAATGCTTTATTAAGTATTTCAAATGCTTCTACGCAATCATCATCGAAGACAAAAGGAATATCTTTTTGTAATAGATTAGTCATAGGCCGAGAAATTTTTGAGAAGTCCTTAATGAATCTCCTATAAAAACCGGCATGACGGAGGAATCTTCTTATACCTTTAATGTCCTTGGGACATGGCATCTTCTCAATAGCATCAACTTTAGCTTTATCAACTTCAATGCCTCTTTCAGAAATTTTATGCCCCAATACAATACCTTCATTAACCATAAAGTAGCACTTCTCCCAATTCAAGACAAGATTAGTTTCTTCACATCTCTGCAAAACTCGATCAAGGTTTCTTAAGCAATCATCAAAAGAGGATCCATAAATGGAGAAATCATCCATGAAAACCTCACATATCTTTTCACAAAAGTCAGAGAATATAGCCATCATGCATCTTTGAAAGGTAGAAGGTGCATTACATAAACCAAAAGGCATACGTCTATAAGCAAAAGTACCGAAAGGGCAAGTAAAAGTGGTCTTTGATTGATCATCAACCGACACAGGTATTTGAGAGAAGCCAGAGTAACCATCTGGAAAGCAAAAATGTGTATGTTTGGATAATCTTTATAGCATTTGATCAATAAAAGGTAAGGGGTAATGATCTTTTTAGTAGCCTTATTTAATTTGTGGAAATCAATTACCATCCTATAACCTGTAATAATTCTTCGCGGGATCAATTCATCTTTATCATTAGGAACAACAGTAATACCTCCCTTCTTAGGGACACAATGGACGTGACTTACCCACTGACTATCAGCAATAGGATAAATTATACCTGCCTCAAGGAGCTTTAATATTTCCTTTCTTACCACTTCTTTCATCTTAGGATTCAGCTGTCGTTGGTGATCAGTAACTGGTTTGGCATCTTCCTCCAAGTTTATTTTGTGTTGACATTGAGTGGGACTAATGCCCTTAAGATCATCCAGAGTATATCCAATAGCAGCACGGTGCTTCTTTAGAGTTTCAATAATTTCTCTTCCTCCTTCTCTGAAAGGTTAGCACTAATAATAACAGGATATATTTTCTTTTCATCAAGATAAGCATATTTAAGAGTTTCAGGTAATGGTTTAAGTTCAAACACGGGATCACCCTTGGGTGGAGGAGGATCCCCTAGGATTTCAACAGGCAAGTTGTGTTTCAGAATAGGTCCTTGTTTAAAGAATACTTCATCTATTTCCCTTCTTTCATTCATGAACATATCATTTTCATGGTCTAGCAAATATTGTTCTAAGGGATCAGTAGGAGGCACAGCAATATAAGCAAGACCAATAATTTCATCTTTACTAGGCAATTCTTTATCATGGGGTTGTCTATGAAATTTAGCAAAATTAAACTCATGATACATATCCCCTAAACCAACAAAAACAATATCCTTATTGCAGTCTATCTTAGCATTGACAGTATTCAAGAAGGGTCTACCAAATATAATGGTACAAAGCTATCTTGTGGGGAACCAAGAACAAGAAAATTAGCAGGATATTTAACCTTCCCACACAAGACTTCAACATATCTAACAATCCCAACTGGTGAAATAGTATCTCTATTGGCAAGCTTAATGGTAACATCAATATCTTCTATCTCAGCTGGTGCAATATCATGCATAATTTCTTTGTATAACGAAATATGTATTGCACTGGCACTAGCACCCATATCACATAAGACATGATAACAATGATCTCCTATTTTAGCAGAAATAACATGCATGCCTACAACAGGTCTATGTTTATTTTTAGTATCAGGTCTAACAATTCTAGCAGCTTCATCACAGAAGTAAATAACATGCTCATCAATATTATAGGCCAAGAGATCTTTAACCATAGCAATTTTAGGTTCAACTTTAATTTTCTCAGGGGGTTTAGGTGTCTTAATATTACTTTTGTTAAGAACAGTTGAAGCTTTAGCATGATCCTTTATTCTAACAGGGAAAAGTGGTTTCTCAACATAAGCAGTAGAAACAATAGGATCATTATAAGTGATATTATTTTCTTCAACTTTAATAGGTTCAACTACTTTTACTTATATGGGAGGATGATATTTAAACCACTTCTCCTTAGGGAGGTCAACATGAGTAGCAAAAGATTCACAGAAAGAAGCTACTATCTCAGAGTCAAGTCCATATTTAGTGCTAAATTTACGGAAAACATCGGTATCCATAAAAGATTTAACACAATGGAACTTAGGTCTTATACCTGACTCCTTACCTTCTCGAGATCCCAATCTTCAAAGTTGTGTTTAATTCTCTCCAATAAATTCCGTTTGAATTCAATAGTCTTCATCATAAAGGAACTAGTACAAGAAGTATCGAGCATGGAGCGATTGTTGTCAGAAAGCCGATCATAAAATTTTGAATAATCATTTCTCTTGAGAGCTCATGATTGGGGCATGAATATAACATTGACTTGAGCCTCCCCCAAGCTTGAGCGATGCTTTCTCCTTCACGAGGCCAAAAATTATATATATAATTACGATCATGATGAACGAGATGCATGGGATAAAACCTCTGATGGAATTCTAATTTCAACCGTTTGTAGTCCCATGATCCCATATCATCACATAGCCTATACCATGTCAATGCATCTACCCTCAAGGATAAAGGGAAGACCTTCTTCTTGATAACATCATCGGGCATACCTGCAAGCTTAAATAATCCACAAACTTCATCCACATAGATTAAGTGTAAGTCGGGATGCAATGTTCCATCTCCTGCAAAAGGATTAGCTAGCAGTTTCTCTATCATACCCGAAGGAATTTCAAAGTAAACATTTTCATTTTCAGTAGGTCCAGTAGGTTGAGGAGAAGCTATTTTATCTACCGGTCGAGGTGAAGATACCTCGAACAAGCCCCTCAAAGTATTACTTTCCATAGTGACAAGTGACAGTAAATTTCAGCACACTATATAAATTTTCCTTACCAAATTCCACCTACCAAAGGCGCTTCGCTCCCCAGCAACGACGCCAGAAAAGAGTCTTGATGACCCACAAGTATAGGGGATCTATCGTAGTCCCTTCGGTAAGTAAGAGTGTCGAACCCAACAAGGAGCAGAAGGAAATGATAAGTGTTTTCAGCAAGGCATTCTCTGCAAGCACTGAAATTATCGGTAACAGATAGTTTTGTGATAAGGTAATTGGTAACGAGTAGCATGTAATAAAAGTAAATAAGGTGAAGCAATATGGCCCAATCCTTTTTATAGAAAAGGACAAGCTTGGACAAACTCTTATATGAAGGAAAGCGCTCTCGAGGACACATGAGAATTATCGTCAAGCTAGTTTTCATCACGATCATATGATTCACGTTTGGTACTTTGATAATTTGATATGTGGGTGGACCGTTGCTTCTGTACTGTCCTTACTTGGACAAGCATCCCACTTATGATTAACTCCTATTGCAAGCATCCACAACTACAACAGAAGTATTAAGGTAGACCTAACCATAGCATGAAACATATGGATCCAAATCAGCCCCTTACGAAGCAACGCATAAACTAGGGTTTAAGCTTCTGTCACTCTAGCAACCCATCATATACTTATTACTTCCCAATGCCTCCCTCTAGGCCCAAACAATGGTGAAGTGTCATGTAGTCGACGTTCACATGACACCACTAGAGGGATGACAACATACATCTCATAAAGTATCGAACGAATACCAAATTCACATGACTACTAATAGCAAGACTTCTCCCATGTCCTCAGGAACAAACGTAACTACTCACAAAGCATATTCATGTTCATAATCAGAGAGGTATTAATATGAATAATGTATCTGAACATATGATCTTCCACCAAGTAAACCAACTAGCATCAACTACAAGGAGTAATCAACACTACTAGCAACCCACAAGTACCAATCTGAGGTTTGGATACAAAGATTGGATACAAGAGATGAACTAGGGTTTGAGTTGAGATGGTGCTGGTGAAGATGCTGATGGAGATTGACCCCCTCCCGATGAGAGGATCGTTGGTGGTGACGACGGTGATGATTTCCCCCTCCCGGAGGGAAGTTTCCCCGGCAGAACAGCTCCGCCGGAGCCCTAGATTGGTTCTGCCAAGGTTCCGGCTCCCGGCGGCGGAGTCTTGTCCCGAAAGCTTGCTTATGATTTTTTCCTCAACGGAAGACTCCATATAGCAGAAGATGGGCATCGGAGGGCCACCAGGGGGCCCACGAGGCAGGGGGCGCGCCCCCACCCTCGTGGCCAGGGTGTGGCCCCCCCTCTAGAACTTCTTGCGCTCAGTATTTTTTATATATTCTGGAAAATAGCTTCCGTGAAGTTTTAGGACTTTTGGAGCTATGTAGAATAGGTCTCTAATATTTTCTCCTTTTCCAGCCCAGAATCCCAGCTGCCGGCATTCTCCCTCTTCATGTAAACCTTGTAAAATAAGAGAGAATAGGCATAAGTATTGTGACATAATGTGTAATAACAGCCCATAATGCAATAAATATCGATATAAAAGCATGATGCAAAATGGACGTATCATTCGCCACCATGGGATGTGGCTCCGAGGTGACCTCAACCGTCTAGGGTGCTCAAACACCCATGAGTAACAAGATCTGCAAGGGATTAGTGGGGGGAATCAAATTTCTCTTGGTGTAAGTGTAGATCGGGGCCTTCTCAACCAATCCCTAGAAAACCAACAAGTTTGATTGGCTAGGGAGAGAGATCGGGCGAAAATGAGATTTGGAGCAACAATGGAGCATGTGGGGGAAGAGGTGAGTCTTCTTGGGGAAGAAGACCCCTTTTATAGTGGGGGAAATAATCCAACCATTATCCCCTCTTCAGCCCGCACTGAGCGGTACTACCTCTCAGGGGAGCGATACTACCGTTGGCCGCAGAGGAACTACCACGAGCCTCAGGCGTACTATCGTAGTGACAGTGAGCAGAGGCCACAAAGGGAGAAGGGACACGGGAGCAAGAGCCCTAGCGGCACTAGCAACGGTGTTAGGTGTGGTACTACCGCTAGCGAGCGGTACTACCACTCCTACTACTGCTACTACTGCCGCTAAACCCGACATGAGAATAGCATGTCTCGAGTCGAGGCGGTACCAGCACGGAACCGGAGTCGTACTACCGCTTGTGGCCATGGGCGGTACTATCGCTTGTGGCTATAAGTGGTACTGCCGCTCCGAGGCAACATTACTACTGCTGGCGCCTTCCTTATCCACTTCCATGATAACAAGTATACTCCTAGGATGAGGGAAGGAGACGGGGTGTGAAAGAGATGTGTATGTGTTGATTCCACCCTAGCCTTTCCGATACGGACCCCCTCTTGATAGTACAGTGTCCCCTATGACTCAAGTCCACCAAAACCAAAACGAAAGAGAACTACACCGTCTTTACTTTGAGCTCCGAGGGGAATAAATCCTCTTGTGCCAATGAATGAATATCTGAAATGCTCAACGCACACTATTAGTCCGCAAATGCATTGTCATCAAACACCAAAACCACTTAGAGAGAGACATGCCCTAACAATCTCCCCCTTTTTGGTGGATTGATTACAACACGGGTTTTTCATAGAGATATAACAATTAGAGTCTACAAAAAATAGACATGATCCCCCTAGATGTGTGCACTTAATTAGGAGTGCCTTTGGAACGCAAAGTACACACATTAGGATCAACACTCCCCCTATGTTTTATAGATTGACAACACTTGCATCTACCATAAGGGAAAAATAAGCTGGGATGCAAGGAGTTCCTGTGTTGTTCTCCTTCTCACACTGGCAAAACAGTAACATATACAAGAGGAACGAATGAACCATATCCAAGTTCCCAATGCGAGGGAAAAGAGTGTTCCTGAAAATGCGATGAACGATGTCCAGAAAAGGTAACAACTCATAAGTCTTCTTCTGCATCTCGGGGTGAACCTTCACTGTGTTGTACGGCCAGAGAGCTGACTTGTGAGTAGAAGTAACATTCTTGTGAGTACGAAAGCCAACCGGGTTGTCAAGCCCCTGATCTTCAACACCCAATAGTTCCATGAATGCCTTCCATTTAACTGAGAGAAGTCTGCCATTGGTCATCCAAGTCAAAGTCCATTCCTCATCAGTGCCAAGGTGAACCGTGGCATAAAACTAAGCCACCATATCCACATCAAAATCCTTGTTGAACTCCATGAGCTTGAGGATGTTTAACTGAGCACACATCTCTAGTGCCTCGCCAGAATAGGCACGATCCTTCTCCAAATAAGAAATGTCTATGGAGCGGACATCTACAAAGAGATTCTTCTTTGCTTTGAGCACATCAAAGTAGACAGACAACTGAAACTGATTCCAGAAGGGGTAGTTGACAAGAGCTGGATCTTGATCTTGAGCATATGGGTTGCGGCGACGAGCCACACAGAATTCCTTAGAAGTCATCTTTGTCACAGACTTGGCCTTCGGCTTGGGCTTGTTTGCAACTTGCTTGGAAGGCGGCTTGGGCTGAGATGGAGGAAGACTTGAAGATGCGGCAGCTGCCTCAGAAGTGCGATAGCGCTTTGACCCTCCAGGATGCCCGGGGTTGATACAACGGACAGGGTGCTCCGAAGTGCCATCACCTGGAACCACACACATCGGCAAAGAAAGCAAATAGACAAACGAGCATAAGCCAGCAGAAAGAGCAACAAGAATCAACAATCGGTTGTAGAAAAGAGGAGGCTAACATCCCGAGCGGTAGTACCACTCCTAGGCAGTGGTAGTACCGCCTACAAGTGGTAGTACCGCTCCAAGGGAGCGGTAGTATAGCCCGAGGCGGAGGACGACAGTCTGACTACTACCGCTGCTATATCTGGTAGTATCGGGGGTGCCAAATTGAGAAATACTCCTACCAATCATCAATCCAACTAGTCTAGCAGCCTTCAATGTCCTACTCAAGCCTCGATTTGGCCAAAAATCGATAAATTCTAAGACTATTGCCCCAAAAGCCTAGATTCGAAAACTAGAAGCAACGAGGAGAAGAACGGGGGCATTACCAGTATCCATGGCAAGAGGAAGGGGTGGGGATCGATTCCACCTGTTGGAAACGCGAGGGACGGCCCAGAGAAGGCGGCCCGGTGGCGGCCTCCTGCGGCGAGTTCGTCGCTAGAGAGAGGGACACAGGAAAGGATGATGGAGAATATGATTCCCCCACAAGTCGGGATGAGACTCCGGACGAAAGAAAAAAAGTAAAAGAGGCCAAAAAAAGGGAGAGAAGGCCCAAATAAAAAAATAATGAGAGAAAAAGAGAGAAGGGACAATGTTACTATCCTTTTCCACACTTGTGCTTCAAAGTAGCACCATGATCTTCATGATAGAGTCTCCTATGTTATCACTTTTATATACTAGTGGGTATTTTACATTATAGAACTTGGCTTGTATATTCCTATGATGGGCTTCCTCAAATTGCTCTATGTCTTCATGAGCAAGCAAGTTGGATGCACACCCACTTAGTTGTTTTGTTGAGCTTTCATACACTTAATAGATCTAGTGCATCCGTTGCATGGCAATCCCTACTCACTCACATTGACATCTATTGATGGGCATCTCCATAGCCCGTTGATACGCCTAGTTGATGTGAGACTATCTTCTCCTTTTTGTCTTCTCCACAACCACCATTCTATTCCACATATAGTGCTATATCCATGGCTCATACTCATATATTGCGTGAAGATTGAAAAAGTTTGAGAACATCAAAAGTATGAAACAATTTCTTGGCTGGTCATCGGGGTTGTGCATGATTTAAATAATTTGTGTGGTGAAGATAGAGCAGAGCCAAACTATATAATTTTGTAGGGATAACTTTTTTGGCCATGTTATTTTGAGAAGACATGATTGCTTAGTTAGTATACTTGAAGTATTATTGTTTTTATGTCAATATTAAACTTTTATCTTGAATATTTCGGATCTGAACATTCATGCCACAATAAAGAAAAATTACATTGAGAAATATATTAGGAAGCATTCCACATAAAAAATTCTTTTTTTATCATTTACCTACTCGAGGACGAGTAGGAATTAAGCTTGGGGATGCTTGATACGTCTCCAACGTATCTATAATTTTTGATTGCTACATGCTATTATATTATCTATTTTGGGTGTTAATGGGCTTTATTTTACACTTTTATATCATTTTTGGGACTAACCTACTAACCGGAGGCCCATCCCAAATTGCTGTTTTTTGCCTATTTTAGAGTTTCACCGAAAAGGAATGTCAAACGGAGTCCAAACGGAGTGAAACCTTCGGGAACGTGATTTTCTCAACAAACGTGATCCAGGAGACTTGGAGTGGGCGTCAAGAAACAACTGAGGAGGCCACAAGGCAGGGGCGCGCCTACCCCCCTAGGCGCGCCCTCCACCCTTGTGGGCCCCTCGTTGCTCCATTGACATACTTCTTCCTCCTATATATATCCACGTACCCCCCAAACATCCAGGAGCACCACGAAAACCTAATTCCACCGCCGCAACCTTATGTACCCGAGAGATCCCATCTTGGGGCCTTTTTAGGAGCTCCGTCGGAGGGGGCATTGATCACAGAGGGCCTCTACACCAATTCCATGGCCTCTCTGCTGATGTGTGAGTAGTTTACTTCAGACCTTCGGGTCCATAGCTAGTAGCTAGATGGCTTCTTCTCTCTCTTTGGATCTCAATACAAAGTTCTCCTTAATTCTCTTGGAGATCTATTCGATGTAATCTTCTTTTGCGGTGTGTTTGTCGAGATCCGATGAATTGTGGATTTATGATCCAGATTATCTACGAACAATATTTGATTCTTCTCTGAATTCTTTTATGTATGATTGGTTTATCTTTGCAAGTCTCTTCGAATTATCAGTTTGGTTTGGCCTACTAGATTGATCTTTCTTGCAATGGGAGAAGTGCTTAGCTTTGGGTTCAATCTTGCGGTGCTCGATCCCAGTGACAGTAGGGGAAATGACACGTATTGTATTGTTGCCATCGAGGATAAAAAGATGGGGTTTATATCATATTGCATGAGTTTATCCCTCTACATCATGTCATCTTGCTTCAGGCGTTACTCTGTTCTTATGAACTTAATACTCTAGATGCATGCTGGATAGCGGTCGATGTGTGGAGTAATAGTAGTAGATGCAGAATCATTTTGGTCTACTTGTCACGGACGTGATGCCTATATACATGATCATGCCTAGATATTCTTATAATTATTCGCTTTTCTATCAATTGCTCGACAGTAATTTGTTTACCCATCGTAATATTTATGCTATCTTGAGAGAAGCCACTAGTGAAACCTATGGCCCCCAGGTCTATTTTCCATCATACAAGTTTCTCATCTACTTTATTTTGCAATCTTTACTTTCAATCTATATCATAAAAATACCAAAAATACTTTTCTTATTATTATTATCTCTATCAGATCTCACTCTTGCAAGTGGTCGTGAAAGGATTGACAACCCCTTTATCGCGTTGGTTGCGAGGTTCTTATTTGTTTGTGTAGGTACGAGGTGACTCGCGCATGGTCTCCTGCTGGATTGATACCTTGGTTCTCAAAAACTGAGGGAAATACTTACGCTACTCTACTACATCACCCTTTCCTCTTTAAGGGAAAACCAACGCAGTGCTGAAGAGGTAGCAGGCACTTTGTCACATGTGACACCGTAATCCTTTAAAGTTTGCCTCATCCATAGAAATTGTGCACACCAACTTGTGGCGGCTACATACTCAGCCTCGATGGACGAGAGAGACACACAATTTTGCTTCTTTGAAGACCAGCTCACCAAAGAGCGACCAAGGAATTGGCACCCTCCGGAAGTCGACTTCCTCTCCACACAATACCGCACCCAATCCGAGTCCGAGTAACCCATGAGATCGAAGCTTGCTCCTTTGGGGTACCATAAGACAAAGTTTGGGGTATGAGCTAAATATCGAAATATTCACTTGACTGCCACAAAGTGGCTTTCCTTAGGCACGACTTGAAACCGTGCACAAATTCCCACACTCAACATGATATCCGGTCTAGATGCACAAAGGTAAAGCAAGGATCCAATCATGGAGCGATATACCTTTTGATCCACCACTTTACCATTGGGATCATTGTCAAGCTTGCATTTGGTAGGCATGGGAAACTTGACCGGCTTGACATCATCTAGCTTGAATCTCTTGAGCATGTCTTGGGTATATTTGGCTTGGTTTATGAAAGTTCCTTCTCTTCTTTACTTGACTTCAAACCCAAGAAATAACTTCAATTCTCCCATCATAGACATCACAAACTTCTCGGTCATTAGTGTGCCAAACTCATCATTGAAAGATTTGTTAGGAGAACCAAAAATAATATCATCAACATATAGTTGGCATATGAACATATCCCCTTTGACCCTCTTTGTAAGAAGAGTGGGACCAATTTTCCTAATTTCAAATCCACGAACTTGCAACAACTTAGTAAGGTGTTCATACCACACATGTGGGGCTTGTTTAAGGCTATAGAGCGCCTTTTTGAGTTTGTATACATGAGTGGGGAGCTTGGGATCCTCGAATCCCAGAGGTTGTTTGACATACACCAACTCATTCAAAGGACCATTAAGAAATGCACTTTTCACATCCATTTGTTGCAATTTAAAATCATGATGAGATGCATATGCAAGCAACATGCGAATAGATTCAAGATGAACAACGGGGGAGAAGGTTTCACCATAGTCGATACCCTCGACTTGGGAGTAGCCGTGTGCCACCAATCTTGCCTTGTTTCGAACAACCACACCATTCGCATCTTGCTTATTCTTGAAGATCCATTTGGTCTTGATGACATTATGTTCCTCCATTGGCCTTGGCACTAATTCCCAAACTTGATTGCGCTCGAAATTGTTGAGTTCATCATGCATGGCTTCAAGCCAATCCTCATCATCGAGCGCCTCGTGTACCTTTTGGGGTTCAACACACGAAACAAACGCGTGATGCTCAAAAAAGTTTGACAATTGTTTCTGAGTAGTTACCCCTTTTATCAAGCTTCCAAGCACATTCTCCATGACATGTTGTTGACGCTCGAGCTTGGAAGCCACCTTGGCGGCACGACGCTCCAAAAGTTCCTCGATGGGCATTTGAGGATCATCTTGCTCATCTGAGCACCATATTGAGTTTTCCCTTGATCTTGAGCTTGCTCTTGATCTTGGGCACCGTCTTGAGCTTGCTCTTGATCTTGAGCGATCTCGGTGGCATGAACTTGATCTTCGGCATTATTTGGTGCATCACCATCTCCATGGGGTTGATCTTGCTCATTGGGTAGAGGGCCTTCATTTTGTTCTTTGAAAGCGTGTGGGTCTACTGTAGGTGATGCCTCCACTTGTGTAGAGCATTGTCCTTCTCTTCAGCCACAAGGGGTTCCTCAATGGGGAGTATTTCACAAATCCCCATTCTTCTTATGGCTTGGGAAGGAATTTCATCACCTGCATCACAAAGACCACTTTGCTCCACTTGGGAGCCATTATTTTCATCAAACTCCATGTTACATGTCTCCTCAATGAGTCCGGTGGACTTGCTGAGGACACGGTAAGCATGAGATTTTGTAGCATAACCAACAAATATGCCCTCTTGAGCTCTAGGTTCGAATTTAGACAAACGAACACCTTTCTTGAGAATGAAACACTTACAACCGAACACCCGGAAGTACTTGAGGTTGGGCTTGTTGCCGGTAAGTATCTCATATGGAGTCTTGTTCAAGCCTTTGCAGAGGTAGAGCCTATTGGATGCATGACATGCGGTGTTGATGGCTTCGGCCCAAAAGTTGTACGGAGATTTGAATTCCGCCATCATGGTCCTTGCCGCGTCCATCAACGTCTAGTTCTTCCTCTCTGCCACACCATTTTGCTGAGGGGTATAGGGTGCGGCATATTGATGCTTGATCCCCACGTCAGTAAGAAACTCATCCAAGGTGTAGTTCTTGAACTCGGTGCCATTTTCACTTCTAATCATAAAAATCTTTGCTTCAGGTTGACGTTGAGCTTCATTTACAAAGTTGATGCCAGTTTTTTGAGTCTCACTCTTCCTCTTGAAGAAGTATACCCATGTATATCTTGAGTAGTCATCCACAATTACCAAGCAATACTTTCTTCCACCAAGACTATCAAAGTATGGAGGACCAAAGAGATCCATGTGAAGGAGCTCCAAAGGCCTCTTCGAGTAGATGATAGTCGAGGGCCGGTGAGCCATTTCATGAAGCTTTCCTTCTATACAAGCACCGCAAGCACAATCTTTGGCAAAACTCACATTTGTTAGCCCACGGACATGATCCCCTTTGAGGAGACTTTGAAAAGATCTCATATTGACATGAGCTAGTCGGGGATGCCAAAGCCAAACCCACATCAACTTTAGCCATTAGACAAGTCGCGGTCTTAGTGGGTCGCTCCGAAAAGTTCACCACATAGAGACCGTTCTCGACATGTCCAACAAAGGCTACTGTAAGAGTCTTGCTCCACAAAAGGGCCACGGTATCAAGATCGAAGAATGTTGCAAAGCCCATAAGTGCAAGTTGACGAACAAAAAGTAAATTGTATGCAAGGGACTCAACAAGCATGACCTTCTCAATAGATAAATCTTGAGAGATGACCACCTTGCCAATTCCTAATACCTTAGAAGTTGAAGCATCAACGAATTGGACATGGGTGGGAATAGATGGAATTGGATGCACATCCACCACCAAGTCCTTGCTCCCAGTCATATGATTTGTTGCTTCACTATCGAGCAACCATGACACCCCACCGGAAGCAAACTCCTACAAGAGATCAATGCTTAGATTTTGTTACCCATTTTTGAATGGGTCCTTTGATGTTAGTAACAAGGGTCTTGGGGACCCAAATAGACCATTCAATTTAGTCATAAGAACCAACAAATTTGGCATAAACATGTCCATCACTAGCATGGCACAAAACATAAGAGGGGTTAAAGTCGTCGGCTTTGTTGGTAGGGGTGGTTTTGCCCTTCTTGGCATTACCACCCACTTCCTTGTTATTCTTCTTCTCATGAGCACCCTCACCCGCCTTGACAAAGGTGTCCTTGAGCAGGAGAGGTTGCTTGGTCTTCTTCTTCTTCTTCTCCTTGTATGCAAGTCACAAGGCCCTTCTCAAGTTGCTCTTTCAACTTAGCATTTTCCTCCACACGATGCACATGCTCGCAACAAGGGTTAGTAGCATGGGCATTATCAATTAGTACGAAAGGAGGACACATGGAAATCTCCTTGGTTAGCTTCACTTGGAATTGATCATGGGCTTCTTTGAGAGAAGCATGAACACCCTTTAAGACCTTTTGAGCCTTATCAAGTGTATCAAACTCATCCTTGAGTCTATCATGGCCAACCCCAAGTGCAAGTTTCTCGGATTTAAGCACACGAGCAAGAACAATAGCATGATCAAGATCTTGTTGCAATTTAGCATGATCAACATTGTATGACTCCTCAAGAGTCAAAAGATGACCTCGCTCTTCCTCTAGAGCAATGGAAAGATCACAATCTCATCGGCATAGTCACGACTATGCCCCTCCAACTTGGAGATAGTATCCTCATGCGATTCAATGATATCATTGGCCTCACCAAGTTTCTCCGAGAGAGCAACAAAGTGCTTCTTGGACTCACCCTTGAGCTTGGTCACTAACTTGGTGAACTCATTCTCATCAACTTTCTCCACCTCACTATCATGAACACAATCTAATAATGAAGGAGTAGTAATGATGGTGGTTTTGATGTTTGGAGTTACCTTGTTGATACCTTTGGCCATGAGACACTTGGCAATGGTGTTTTCATTGGGGCACTGAAGAGAGACACCTTGGAGGGGGAATATGTAGCAATGGCAATGGTTGCCATTGCCATTCCTTCGCCACTTGTATCTTCCTCATCATCATCGGAGGGGTACTCTTCATGTGCCACCAAGCCCTTTGGAGGAGACTTCTTGGTGAAGTTGTTCTTGCTGGGGAAAGACTTGGCTTTGTCTTTGCGAATGAGTTTGACACCATTGTCTTTCCTCTTCTTGTAAGGGAAATCCACCACAAAGTGACTCACATTGCCACAATTGTAGCAAGTCCTTACTCGTTGCTTGTTCTTTGACCCACTCAAGTTGTTCTTGGTGAATTTGGGCCTTGAGTTCCTCTTGTTGCTCCAAACTTGCCTTGATGCAAGAGCTTGTGCTCATGGTAAGCATATTTGGTGTCCTCAGGGCCACACTCTCTGCTTCTTCCTCTTCTTCTTCCAGAATGGCCTTGGCCTTCAAAGAAAGGGTGGGAGTGCTTTTCTTTGACCGGACACGAGCAAGAGCATTGTCGGCGGTCTTGTTCATGATGTTCATGGCAATAAACTCATCCAACACTTCACTTGAGGTTAAGGTATGAAAGTCTGGCCTTTGACTAATCACAGAGGACATGACCTTGTTGAATGGCATGATGGCCTTGAGAAACTTGCGCTTGATCCAAGTGTCATTGGTATCCTTGCTCCCATGGTCTTGGAGAGCAACCGCAAGATTAGCCACCCTACGGTAGAGATCACGCGGATCCTCATCTTCTAGCATCACGAACTCATCGGCCTCATCAAGGACCACTTCAAAGTTGGACCGTTGGATGCTTGAGCTCCCCTTGTACATAGAAACAATGTGCTCCCAACAATCCTTTGCATGAGTGAAAGGACGTAAGTGATATAGATCTTCGGATGGGACCACATCTTGAAGGATGAACAAAGCGGAGTGATTGTATTGATTTTCCACTTCTTCTCTTAGGGTGAAGTTGTTTGGATCATGCGGGTAGAAGCCTTGCTCAATGATTTTCCAAAGGTTAGTTGAGCAGTGATTCAAATGAGACTTAATGTGAAAGACCCAATTAGCAAAATCACCCTTAACAAACTTGGGAGGAGGACCATAATTATTAATGTGAGGTGTAGGGACCGGTCCTCCATAAACTGGGGGAGGGGGAACCGAGGCAAAGGTTCCCATCCCATTCTTGTCATGAGGGGAAGGAACATGAGTACCTTTAGCCGCTTCCTTGGCGGAATTGGCCTCCGACTTCGATGTCGTGGGATTAAACACAAGCAAGGGATCGGGAGTGGATTTCATCCCCTCAAGCAATTCTTTAAGCATAGACTTGACTTCGGTCATCATGGATGTCTTAAGTGAAGCCATAGCTTCGTTTAAGTCGTCACGTGTGATCGAAGTCAACTCGATGGCCTCGGGCACTTCCTCCTCTGTGTCACCCATACTCTTCGAGTGGTGAAACCCTTAATAAAGAGATGAGGATCTGACACCAATTGAATGGATCGATATGGTTGACTAGAGGGGGCTGAATAGATAGCTACCAATTTTTAGCATTTATTAACAAATTAGGTTTAGCAACAAATAGGTTGTCTAGATGTGCAACTAGGTGAGCAACCTATATGATGCAAATAACAACAACAACGAGTGCAAGCAAATGATACAACACAACAATAGCTTGCACAAAGTAAAGGGAAGAGATAACCACAAGTGGAGCCAGTGGAGACAAGGATGTGTTACTGAAGCTCCTTCCCTTTGGGGGAAGTACGTCTCCGCTGGAGCGGCGTGGAGGCACAATGCTCCCCAAGAAGCCACTAGGGCCACCGTATTCTCCTCACGCCATCACACAATGCGAGATGCCGTGATTCCACTAGTGGTGCCCTTGAAGGAGGCGACCAAACCTTTACAAACAAGGTTGGGGCAATCTCCACAACTTGATTGGAGGCTCCCAACGATACCACAAAGCTTCACCATAATGCAGTGTGGCTCCGAGGTGACCTCAACCATCTAGGGTGCTCAAGCACCCAAGAGTAACAATATCCGCAAGGGATTAGTGGGGGAATCAAATTTCTCTTGGTGGAAGTGTAGATCGGGGCCTTCTCAACCAATCCCTAGAAAATCAGCAAGTTTGATTGGCTAGGGAGAGAGATCTGGTGAAAATGAGATTTGGAGCAACAATGCAGCTTGGGGGGAAAGAGGTGAGTCTTCTTGGGGAAGAAGAGCCCCTTTTATAGTGGGGGAAAGAATCCAACCGTTATCCCCTCTCCAGCCCATGCTAAGCAGTACTACTGCTCAGGGGAGCGGTACTACCGCTGGCCGTAGCAGAACTACTGCGAGCTCCATTGGTACTACGGGAGCGAGAGCCCTGGCGGCACTAGCAATGGTGGTAGATGCGGTAGTACCGCTGGCGAGCAGTACTACCACTCCTACTACCGCTACTCCCACCATTGAACCTGACATGATACTAGCACGTCTCGAGTCGAGGCAGTACCAGCGCGGAACCAGAGGCATACTACCACTTCTGGTGATGGGCGGTACTATCGTTGTGAAACTACGGTACTACTGCTTGTGGCTATAAGCGGTACTACTGCTGGCGCCTTCCTTATGCCACTTCCGTGATAACAAGTATACTCCAAGGATGAGGGAAGGAGCTAGGGGTGCAAAAGAGATGTGTACATGTTGATTCCACCCTAGCCTTTCCGATACAAACCCCCTCTTGATAGTACAGTGTCTGCTATGACTCAAGTCCACCAAAACCACAACGAAAGAGAACTAAACCATCTTCACTTTGAGCTCCAAGGGGAATAAATCCTCTGGTGCCAATGAATGAATATCTTAAATGCTCAACGCACGTGATTAGTCCACAAATGCATTGCCATCAAACACCAAAACAACTTAGAGAGAGACATGCCCTAACACCTGTTGGGAATGAACCCTACTCTTGCTGCTGGACTGATACATCTCCGTCGTATCTATAATTTTTGATTGTTCCATGCCAATATTATACAACTTTCATATATTTTTGGCAACTTTTTATACTATTTTTGGGGACTAACATATTGATCCAGTGCCCAGTGCCAGTTCCTGTTTGTTGCATGTTTTTTGTTTCACAGTAAATCCATATCAAACGGAGTCCAAACGGGATAAAAACTGACGGAGATTTTTTGGAATATATGTGATTTTTGGGAAGAAAAATCAACGCGAGACGATGCCCGAGGGGGCCACGAGGCAGGGGGCGCCCCCCAAGGGGTCAGGCGTGCCCTGGGCCCTCGTGGCCACCCTGTAAGGCGGTTGATTCCCTTATTTCGCCGCAAGAAAGCTAATATCTGGATAGAGATCGTGTTAAAATTTCAGCCCAATCAGAGTTACGGATCTCCGGGAATATAAGAAACAGTGAAAGGGCAGAATCAGAGAATGCAAAAACAGAGAGAGACAGAGAGACAGATCAATCTTGGAGGGGCTCTCGCCCCTCCCATGCCATGGAGGCCATGGACCAGAGGGGAAACCCTTCTCCCACGCTAGAATGAGGTTTCTTTCACCTTTGTCATTTGTTTTTATCAATGAATCTATTTCCTTATTTTCTTAACTTTATTTTACCTTTGCAGGAGGTTTCTCGCTCTTCTGGCGACTCGTCACAGACTCAATTTCCGGCTTTCAAGACTGCCCCTGGGTAAGGACAATCATCTTTCTTCTGCATCTTTAAAAACTGCATTATTATACTAACTGTCTCATAAAATCTTTCTTAGTGGTCAGGAACTATGCTTCAGATATGATTATACTTGTTGCTCTAGGATGAAGGCTCCACACCTTCCCATTTCATGCAAATTTAATGATGATAAAACCTTGACTTCTTATACTAATGGTATATATGATTACTGTGATCTGGAACAAATAGAAGAATTTGTTGTTTTTATGGGTGCTTATGAAATTGAATCTTTGTTTAAAGAGTGTGAAAATTTTGATGATTTAGTTTATAGACCTGAAAATTTAGCTATCCTTAAATATTGCTATGAGAATTATGAATTCAATTCTGATATTGATGATTTTATTGAGAGAGTCTCCGCTGTCCAAGAAGAGACTAATATTTTGTAGGAGTCTATGGAAGAAGAAATTAATGACATTGTGAGCTCATTGGATGAAAAAGATGAGGAGGAGAGCGAAGAACAAAAGGAGGAAGATCAGATTGATCACCCGTGCCCACCTTCTAATGAGAGTAACTCTTCAACTCATACATCGTTTAATTTCCCTTCGTGCTTACCGAAGGATGAATGCTATGATGATTGTTGTGATCCCGTTTATTCTCTTGAAATATCCCTTTTTGATGATGCTTGCTATGCTTGTGGCTAAGATGCCAATATGAATTATGCTTATGGATATGAACTTTCTATAGTTCCTTATGTTAAACATGAAATTGTTGCTATTGCACGCACGCATGATAGTCCTATTATCTTTTTGAATTCTCCTGACTACACTATATCGGAGAAGTTTGCCCTGATTAAGGATTATATTGATGGGTTGCATTTTACTGTTGCACATGATAATTTTGATGAATATAATATGCATGTGCTTGCTGCTCCTACCTGCAATTATTATGATAGATGAACTACATCTCCACCTCTTTATGTTTCCAACACGAAAAAATTGCAAGAAACCGTTTATACTATGCATTGGCCTTTACTTTGTGTGCATGAATTGTTCTTTTATGACATGCCGATGCATAGGAAGAGAGTTAGACTTCGTCATTGCTTGATTTATGTTACTTTGTGCTCATTACTAAATTACAAATCATTGTTAATTAAAATTGTCTTTGATATACCTTGGGATCCGGGTGGATTCATTACTTGAGCACTATATGCCTAGCTTAATGGCTTTAAAGAAAGCGCTGCTAGGGAGACAACCCGGAAGTTTTAGAGAGTCATTTATTTCTGTTGTGTGCTTTTATAAAGTTTAAAAATAAAAATAATGTGCCAAGGTTTGCCTTTAGGATGTTTTAGATTGCTTGTTGGTTTGTGCGGTGCAGGACATAAACTTTGGCTGTAGTGCGCGATTTTACATTTTTTACTGGAACATCAAACGGTTCTGAAACTTTTTGTACTGTCTTTCTATACAAATTTTTTATTTTTCCTAATTTTGGTATAATTTTTGGAGTACCAGAGGTATGGTGAATGTTCAGATTATTACAGACTGTTCTTTTTTAGACAGATTCTGTTTTTGATGCATAGTTTGCTTGTTTTGATGAAACTATCGATTTATATCAGTGGATTAAGCCATGGAAAAGTTATATTACAGTAGCTACAATGCAAAAAAATATGAATTGCTTTTCAACAGTACTTAGAGTATTGATTTGCTTTATTATACTAACGGATCTTACCGAGTTTTCTGTTGAGTTTTGTGTGGATGAAATGTTTGAAGATCGAGGAGGTCTCGATGTGAGGAGAAGAAGGAGAGGCAAGAGCTCAAGCTTGGGGATGACCAAGGCACCCCAATTAAATATTCAAGGAGACTCAAGCGTCTAAGCTTGGGGATTCCCCAGAAGGCATCCCATCTTTCTTCAACAAGTATCGGTATGTTTTCAGATTCGTTTCGTTCATGCAATATGTGCAATCTTGGAGCGTCTTTTGCATTTAGTTTTCACTTTTCTTTTATGCACCATGCTGGTATGAGATAGTCCTTGGTTGATTTATAGAATTTTCATTACACTTCACTTAAATTTTTTGAGTATGGCTTTATAGAATGCTTCATGTGCTTCACTTATATCATTTGAAGTTTGGATTGTCTGTTTCTCTTCACATAGAAAACCGCCATTCGTAGAATGCTCTTTTGCTTCACTTATATTTGTTAGAGCGTGGACATATATTTTGTAGAAAGAATTAAACTCTCTTGCTTCACTTATATCTATTTAGAGAGATGACATGAATTGGTCATTCACATGGTTAGTCATAAAATCCTACATAAAACTTGTAGATCACTGAATATGATATGTTTGATTCCTTGCAATAGTTTTGCGATATAAAGGTGGTGATATTAGAGTCGTGCTAGTTGAGTAATTGTGAAATTGAGAAATACTTGTGTTGAGGTTTGCAAGTCCCATAGCATGCACGTATGGTGAACCGTTATGTAACGAAGTTGGAGCATGAGGTATTTATTGATTGTATTCCTTATGAGTGGCGGTCGGGGACGAGCGATGGTCTTTTTCAACCAATCTATCCCCCTAGGGGCATGCGTAGTAGTACTTTTCTTTGAGGGTTGATAAACTTTTGCAATAAGTATATGAGTTCTTTATGACTAATGTGAGTCCATGGATTATACGCACTCTCACCCTTCCATCATTGCTAGCCTCTTCGGTACCGAGCATTTCCCTTTCTCACCTCGAGAGTTGGTGCAAAATTCGCCGGTGCATCCAAACCCCGTGATACGATATGCTCTATCACATATAAACCTCCTTATATCTTCCTAAAAACAGCCACCATCCCTACCTATCATGGCATTTCCATAGCCATTCCGAGATATATTGCCATACAACTTCCGTCATCATCATATACATGACTTGAGCATTTATTGTCATAATGCTTTGCATGATCGTAAGATAGCTAGCATGATGTTTTCATGGCTTGTCCATTTTTTGATGTCATTGCTACGCTAGATCATTGCACATCCCGGTACACTGTCGGAGGCATTCATATAGAGTCATATCTTTGTTCTAGTATCGAGTTGTAATATTGAGTTGTAAGTAAATAAAAGTGTGATGATCATCATTATTAGAGCATTGCCCCAGTGAGGAAAGGATGCTGGAGACTATGATTCCCCCACATGTTGGGATGAGACTCCGGACTTTAAAAATAAATAAAAGAGGCCAAAGAAGCCCATATATATAAAAAAAGAGGCCAAAGAAGCCCACCAAAACAAAAAAAGAGAAAAAATGAGAGAAAAAGAGAGAAGGGGCAATGTTACTATCCTTTTACCACACTTGTGCTTCAGAGTAGCACCATGTTCTTCATATAGAGAGTCTCTTGAGTTATCACTTTCTTATACTAGTGGGAATTTTCATTATAGAACTTGGCTTGTATATTCCAATGATGGGCTTCCTCAAATGCCCTAGGTCTTCATGAGCAAGCAAGTTGGATGCACACCCACTTAGTTTCAGTTTGAGCTTTCATACACTTATAGCTATAGTGCATCCGTTGCATGGCAATCCCTACTCCTCACATTGACATCAATTGATGGGCATCTCCATAGCCCATTGATTAGCCGCGTCGATGTGAGACTTTCTTCCTTTTTGTCTTCTCCACACAACCTCCATCATCATATTCTATTCCACCCATAGTGTTATGTCCATGGCTTGCGCTCATGTATTGCGTGAGGTTTGAAAAGGCTGAAGCGCGTTAAAAAGTATGAACCAATTGCTCGGCTTGTCATCGGGGTTGTGCATGATTTGAATGCTTTGTGTGGTGAAGATGGAGCATAGCCAGACTATATGATTTTGTAGGGATGAGCTTTCTTTGGCTATGTTATTTTGATAAGACATAATTGCTTGGTTAGTATGCTTGAAGTATTATTGTCTTAATGTCAAATGATAGAATATTGCTTTGAATCACTTGTGTCTTAATATTCATGCCATGATTAGATATATGACCAAGATTATGCTAGGTAACATTCCACATCAAAAATTATCTTTTTCATCATTTACCTACTCGAGGACGAGCAGGAATTAAGCTTGGGGGTGCTGATACGTCTCCATCATATCTATAATTTTTGATTGTTCCATGCCAATATTATACAACTTTCATATACTTTTGGCAACTTTTTATACTATTTTTGGGGACTAAAATATTGATCCGGTGCCCAGTGCCAGTTCCTGTTTGTTGCATGTTTTTTGTTTCGCAGTAAATCCATATCAAACAGAGTCCAAACGGGATAAAAACTGACGCATATTTTTTTAGAATATATGTGATTTTTGGGAAGAAAAATCAACGCGAGACGATGCCCGAGGGGGCCACGAGGCAGGGGGCACGCCCCAGGGGGTCAGGCGCGCCCTGGTCCCTCGTGGCCACCCCATAAGGCCGTTGATGCCCTTCTTTCGCCGCAGGAAAGCTAATATCCGGATAGAAATCGTGTTAAAATTTCAGCCCAATCGGATTTACGGATCTCCTAGAATATAAGAAATGGTGAAAGGGCAGAATTTGAGAACGCAGAAACAGAGAGAGATAGAGATACAGAACCAATCTCGGAGGGGCTCTCGCCCCTCCCATGCCATGGAGGCCATGGACCAGAGGGGAAACCCTTCTACCATCTAGGGAGAAGGTCAAGGAAGAAGAATAAGAAGGGGGGACTCTCTCCCCCTCGCTTCCGGTGGCGCCGGAACACCGTCGGGGGCCATCATCATCACCGCAATCTACACCAACACCTCCGCCATCTTCACCAACATCTCCATCACCTTCCCCCCTCTAACTACAGCGGTCCACTCTCCCGCAACCCGCTGTACCCTCTACTTGAACATGGTGCTTTATGCTTCATATTATTATCCAATGATGTGTTGCCATCCTATGATGTCTGAGTAGATTTTCGTTGTCCTATCGGTGATTGGTGAATTAGTATGATTGATTTAATTTTCTTGTGGTTATGTTGCTGTCCTTTGGTGCCCATCATATGAGCACGCGCGTGGATCACACCGTAGGGTTAGTTGTATGTTGATAGGACTATGTATTGGAGGGCAAGAGTGATAGAAGCTTCAACCTAGCATAGAAATTGATGCATACGGGATTGAAGGGTGAGCAATATATCTTAATGCTATGGTTGGGTTTTACCTTAATGAACGTTAGTAGTTGCGGACGCTTGCTAATTGTTCCAATCATAAGTGCATAGAATTCCAAGTCAGGGATGACATGCTAGCAGTGGCCTCTGCCACATAAAACTTGCTATCGGTCTAGTAAAGTAGTCAATTGCTTAGGGACAATTTCGCAACTCCTACCACCACTTTTCCACACTCGCTATACTAACTTTATTGCTTATTTACCTAAACATCCCCTAGTTTTTATTTACACGCTCTTCATTATCTTGCAAACCTATCCAAAAACACCTACAAAGTACTTCTAGTTTCATACTTGTTCTAGGTAAAGCGAACGTTAAGCGTGCGTACAGTTGTATCGGTGGTTGATAGAAATTGAGAGAATATTTGTTCTACCTTTAGCTCCTCGTTGGGTTCGACACTCTTACTTATCGAAAGAGGCTACAATTGATCCCCTATACTTGTGGGTTATCATGGACCAAGGTACACAAAGCAGTAGACTAGTTGTTTCTATATGGCGATGAACGCCTGGGCAATGAACGCTTAGTTTTTTGTTATTTCTGGATGAATCAAGTCGCTTTGTAACAATCTCAAACTCAAATCACGGAAGGGTTTTATACTGGTCCTGGTGCGCATGATGCAACCCACCTCCCCCACGATCTGGCACCCATGTCTCGCTTGCCCTGGCTGCCCGCCTATGACATGTTGAGCGCGACTGGCGGAACAGATCGCCACGACCATAGGGACTATGACTCGTACGCGAGCATGACTAATACACGACATAGACACGCACTCCATGCAAGCACGCCTACGGACACGGCACAGCCACGAACTAGTGCACGGCTCGACCAACACGCACACGTAGGCACACTGATCATCACCGTCGTGGCTTATTCCAAAACCACACACTATGTTGTCGGCTACCGCTGGTGTGCCGAGCACCTATGCCGGCATATGCATGTCACTCACTCTAGTCCGCTGACCTTCATAATGTGTGCACTCACTACAAAAAACACTTCTATGATGATACATGTTTGTCATAGTAGGTCATGTTTTCTGTCATGCATGTACATCCATGATGATTTTATGACAGAATAAAGATAGCCATACATGTGATGTCGTAGAATTGTTCCATGACAATACCAAAATTATCATCACGGAAGTGTCCACTTCCATGAAGATAAATGGCATGTCATGGAAGTGTTTTTGTCAAGGGTAACCGACATGTTCGAAAGTAGGTCGAGAGGGGGGTGATTACACTACTTGTCCAAATAAAAGCTAACCATTTCCGAATTTTAGTTATGGGCAGATTTTAGCAATGAGCACAAGTCAAGCAATCAACCTACACATGCAATTCTAAGAGTGTAGCAGCGGAAAGTAAAACATTGCATATGAAAGTAAAGGGAAGGGTTTGGAGAGTGCAAATGCAATGATGACTCGGAGATTTTTGGCGTGGTTCCGATAGGTGGTGCAATCATACATCCACGTTGATGGAGACTTCAACCCACGAAGGGTAACAGTTGTGTGAGTCCACAGAGAGCTACACCCACGAAGGTGTTGGGGAACGCAGTATTTCGAAAAAATTCCTACGATCACGCAAGATCTATCTAGGAGATGCATAGCAATGAGAGGGGAGAGTGTGTCCCCGTACCCTTGTAGACCAAAAGTGGAAGCGTTTAGTAACACGGTTGATGTAGTCGAACGTCTTCATGATTCAATCGATCCAAGCACCGAACATATGGCACCTCCGTGTTCAGCACACGTGCAGCTCGATGACGTCCCTCGAGCTCTTGATCCAGTTGAGGACGAGGGAGAGTTTCGTCAGCACGATAGCGTGTTGACGGTGATGATGAAGTTACCCGTGCAGGGCTTCGCCTAAGCACTACAAAGATATGACCGAGGTGTGTAACTGTGGAGGGGGGCACCGCACACGGCTAAGAGAAGACTTGGTGTGTCTTTGGGTGCCCCCCTCCCACGTATATAAAAGGGGAGAGGAGAGGTGGCCGACCCAGGGGGGCGCCATAGGAGGGAGTCCTACTTGGACTCCCGGTCCAAGTAGGATTCGTCCCCCTTCCTATTCCCACTAGGAGAAGGAGGGAAGGAGAAGGAGGAGAGAAGGAAAGGGGGGCCGGCCCACCAACCCTAGTCCAATTCGGTTTGGGCTGGGGGGGGGGCACCACCACCTAGCCGCCGCCTACTCTCTCCGGTAGGGCCCATGAAGGCCCATTAACTCCCCGGGGGGGGGGGGGGTTCCAGTAACCCTCGGTACTCCGGAAAATGTCCAAACCTTTCTGAAACCATTCCGGTGTCCAAACATAACCTTCCAATATATCAATCTTTATGTCTCGACCATTTCGAGACTCCTCTTCACGTCCGTGATGTCATCCAGGACCCCGAACAAAATTCGGTTCATCAAATCACACAACTCATAATACAAATCGTCATCGAATGTTAAGCGTGCGGACCCTACGGGTTCGAGAACTATGTAGACATGACCGAGACACATCTCCGGTCAATAACCAATAGCGGAATCTGGATGCTCATATTGGCTCCTACATATTCTATGAAGATCTTTATCGGTCAGACCTCATAACAACATACGTTGTTCCCATTGTCATCGGTATGTTACTTGCCCGAGATTCGATCGTCGGTATCCTCATACCTAGTTCAATCTCGTTACCGGCAAGTCTCTTTACTCGTTCCGTAATGCATCATCCTGTGACCAAATCTTTAGACACTTTGCTTGCAAGGCTCATAGTGATGTGCATTTCCGAGAGGGCCCAGAGATACCTCTCCGATACACGAAGTGACAAATCCTAATCTCGATCTATGCCAACTCAATAAACACCATCAGAGACACCTGTAGAGCATCTTTATAATCACCCAGTTACGTTGTGACGTTTGATAGCACACAAGGTGTCCCTTCGGTATTTGGGAGTTGCATAATCTCATAGTCAGAGGAACATGTATAAGTCATGATGAAAGCAATAGAATAAAACTAAACGATCATTATGCTAAGCTAACGGATGGGTCTTGTCCATCACATCATTCTCTAATGATGTGATCTCGTTCATCAAATGACAACACATGTCTATGGTTAGGAAACTTAACCATCTTTGATTAACAACCTAGTCTAGTAGAGGCATACTAGGGACACTCTGTTTGTCTATGTATTCACACATGTACTAAGTTTCCGGTTAATACAATTCTAGCATGAATAATAAACTTTTATCATGATATAAGGAAATATAAATAACAACTTTATTATTGTCTCTAGGGAATATTTCCTTCATAAGGGTCCATGAAGAAGCAACCTTGTCTATCCCACCATGGCCATCACCCACGAAGAACTTGGCTCACTCGGGTAGATCTTCACGAAGTAGGCAATCTCCTTGCCCTTACAAACTTCTTGGTTCAACTCCACAATCTTGTCGGAGGCTCCCAAGCAACACCGAACCAATCTAGGAGACACCACTCCCCAAAAGGTAATAATGTTGTGTTGATGATGAACTCCTGCTTCAAATGATAGTCTCCCCAACACTCAACTCTCTCTCACATATTTGGATTTGGCTGAAAAGACAATTTGAGTGGAAAGCAACTTCAAGAATGCTAGAAATCAAGATTCTTGTGGTAGGAATGGAATGTCTTGATCTCAACACATGAGTGAGGTGGTTCTCTCTCAGAATATGTAAGCTGGAAGTGTAGGCACGTTCTGATGGCTCTCTCACATATGGATAAGGGGGTGGAGGGGTATATATATCCTCCACACAAAATCCAACCGTTACACACATTTGACCCAACTCGGTCAGACTGAATAGAGGAACTCGGTGAGACCGATTTAGTTCAAAATGTGAACGTTAGGAATCTCGGTGGCACCGACTAGAACAAATCGGTGGGACCAATGTGCTAGGGCTTAGGGCAAACATCAACTCGGTGGCACCGATTGCATCAACTCGATGCGACCGAGGTGAAGCAATAGGGCAACAGAGAAGATGTCAAGCAAACTCGGTGTGACCGATCACAATTTTGGTGAGACCGAAATAAATGCAACATACAACAGAGAGTTTGCAAGGCCATCTCGATGAGACCGAGATCCGTATCAGTGTGACTGAAGTGTTAGGGTTTCTGGCAGTGTCTATGTCAAATGAACTCGGTGGCGCCGGATAAGAAATTTTGGTGGGTCCGAGTTTGAATTTGGGGTTTGGACATATTTGGAATGAGAAAGTGGTTGAGGGCTTTGGAGCAACATCACTAAGCATTTTGAGAAAGTAGACCATTAAGCAACACCTCATCCCTTTTTAATAGTATTGGCTTTCCTATGGATTCAATGTGATCTTGGATCACTAAAATAGAAATGAAGAGTCTTGAGCTTTTTCCAATATGTGTCCTTAGCATTTTGAGGGGTCCACATCTCTAGTACATGCCATGCCATTCATTGAACTTTCTGAAATATTAGACTTGAATGGATATTAGTTCAATGAGCTATATGTTGTTATGAATTACCAAAACCACCTGGGGATTAGTTGCACTTTCAATCTCCCCTTTTTGGTAATTGATGACAACATATAGATCAAAGCTTCGACAAATGATAATATGAATGAAATACATCATCGCTTTGAGAAGTATGTGATAAGCAAGAGCTCCCCCTAAATTTGTGCATTATTAAAATTTGCTTTTGAATGCAAATGCACAACTAATTAGGATCATGGGTCACTCTTCCATGTCACATACATCTTGGTGGAGCACACAAAATGATAAGAGTTAAGTAACATGCACTCATCACCAAGGATACAAGTGATTGATCATACACAAACATTCATAGATATAATCATGCAAGCACACACTAAGCATAATATGATCAAACAAATGATCACATAAGTATCTCACGAGCATAGCACAAATTGTAGCATATGAAGCAACAACCAAACAACCAAAGTAGCAAGAGTAGCAAGGAAAATAAAACCAACAAAAGGAAAAAAGGCACTCTCTCGAAGCCTATGATCTATACACTTTCTGCCCCTTTGGAAACAAGTTACCAAAAAGTTCGAAAACATATAGTGCTATGCGACACTCTAAGCACGATCTCCGGGAGCTCCTGAAGGGGTCCTGTCATGGAATTGTCACGATAGATGTCCTAGTGAAAGGACTTAGTCGTGGAGCCATCGCAACTAGGAAGCTTAAAGGGGTTAATCGGGAAAAAGGACACGAGAGGTTTATACTGGTTCGGACCCTTGCGGTGAAGGTAAGGCCTAGTCCAGTTGTTGTGGTATTTCTAGGTTTCGATGACCAAGGAGCGAAATACGCTAGCTTGGCTCTCGATCTGTTGTTTCTTACCCTAAGCCACCACCGGGTCGTCCCCTTATATACACGGGTGGACGCCTGGCGGCCTACAGAGTCCCGACTGGCTCATACAACGTGTCCGGCTCAGTGACTTCCTTTACATGCCTTTCTTTACAAGTCTTACTTATACATGGCGGTTTACAATGGGCCTCAAGCCGCCTCTGGGCTTGGGCCTACTACAAGTCTTATAATAAACCATCGGCTTGTATATTCGGTGGGCTTCTTTTAATAACCCGCCATGAAGATTGACCCGACCCCTCCTGGGCGGCTCATACCTAGTAGTCATATTCCCAACATTAGGCCCCAGGTTGATTTGAACTTTGTTCTTGTCAACCTCCAACACTTAGTCGAAATCCATCTTCTGCTGTTTGTAAAAGCTCTGTAACCCGCCATGACATCATCTTTAGAAAATTTGGAAAAACGCCACGACGTCATCTTCAACGGATCCTTATCTTAAATGATTTCCGAAAACCGAGGCATCCATTTAGCTAGATAATCATTACTTTGGTCTTCCTCGATTTTTGCGCCTTCCCGTTCACTTATCCCCTTATAAATAGGCACGGCCGGTCCTTCCTCTTTCTTCCTCCTCTTGCAATTTCTCTGCCACTCGAGCTCCACCACTGCCACAGCACACCGTCGTCCTCAACTCCGGCCGCTGCATCACCCTGAGTCTGTCCAGAGAATAGCAGCGATCCTCCGCAGCAGCTCTGCACCCGTAAGCTCTCGCCTTCTCACCCCCATAGATCTGCATTATGGTTCGGGAGGTTCCTTTCTTGTGTTCTTCGCTGTTCGTCGTAGATTCCTTGCAGCTTCTCCACTGCACCTCTCCTTTGATCTAAAAGAAATATAGAATCTATGCGGTAGTTGTTTTACATCCATTTCAGAGGCTAACAAATCCCTTTCTTCTTGTACAAAGATCTCCTTAGAACTGATGAACTCCTCTATTCTGGTTTTTAGGTCTAGATTTATTTCCCTTTTTTGAGCCATTTTGATCCAAAATAATATCAACCACGTGTAAAACCTGTTTATCTCAGTACTTAGCCAATTCTGACTCAGGCAACCATTGAATATTTTTAGTCATGGCGGCTTATTACTCCGGCTCATTTTTCCTTTACATGTCATTAGCCCTTACTTAAGCCGCCATTACTCATCTGTATTATAATCATGAACCTGTAACTCCACTAATAAATTGAACCAGCAAATTACTTTCTTTTCAGTTTGCCCTTTCTTCATCATGCCGTCAAAAGCACCAATAGTCTGCAACTGGCTCCTTTCCACAGTTACTGAGGATACCTTGAAAGAATTTGTCACCATTGGATTTATGCCAGAGAAAAATGTTATGTCTTATCGTGCTCTTGACCCAGACGAAGAATGGCCTCAGCCCAAAGATGGTGAAGTTATCGTTTTCACTGATCACATGAACTCGAGCTTCTCACCACCCGGCTCAAAGTTCTTCCGAGACGTTCTGCATTTTTTCAAGCTTCATCCACAAGATATTGGACCCAACTCTATATCCAATATATGCAACTTTCAAGTTCTTTGTGAGGTATATCTTCAAGAAGAACCGACCATGGAGCTCTTCAGAGAGTACTTTTACTTGAACTGCCAGAATGAGTGCACCAACGGCCTTAGCTTGGAACTTGGCGGAATTTCAATTCAACGCCGACAGGGTGCCGTCTTTCCTTTAGTGGTCTTACCGAGCCATCCCAAAGATTGGAACCAGACTTGGTTCTACTCAAGATATATCACCAGCTGATGAAAAACCACTGCTGGGTTATCGCGTGGAGCGTCTTGATTCTAAGTTTGTGCTCCCTGACAAGCTTACTACTGATGAACGCAAAAAGCTTATTCCCATCTATCCAAAGGATTCAAGCTTATTGGGAAACGACTTTAACTTGGAGTTGACCTGATCAATTGCTGGATTGCTTAGTGTCATCCCTCTAAGCCGCCGATCCAAGTTGATGTAATAATATGGCGGAGGCCCAGATGACTCTCTGCGTCTATAGCTCTGTACAATTGACTGGAAGAATACATTGTTGCAATGTCAAACCATCCTCTATGAACGGAAAATACGAGGACTGCAGTAAGGTTGGATTAAACTTCTGCAAACTTAACCCGGGCACCAGAGGTAAATTCCCTTGACTTCCTTTTGTTTTCCTCAGTAGTTAAATACTTGCATGGCTTTTTAACCTGTTTACTTGCTTATAGGCCAAATCTGATTTCTGGAAGGCCAAGTATGATCATGAAGCTGCCAAGAAGGCTAGAGCTGCTGCCATAGCAGCCAGGAGAACGACCCGGAAGCCTAAGAAAAAGAAGACTGCATCTGACATGTTCTAGCTGGATGATGCTTCTGAGTCGGAGGTAGCCCTTGACTCCCTTGGCCAGTTTTTTAACAACCTTATTGACACTGACTATTATCAGGACGACACGGGGGCCAGCCAGGCCGTAGAAGAAGAGGTAACTATTTCCTCCGACTCAGCTCCTTTGCCAAGACAGAAAGTTCGACTGGTAACCCGGAAAGTAAGGTTTTGGCACCCTTTGGCTTATTTGGACCCTCATTTTCTTTTGAAAAAGCAGCAGCATGAGAGCCGCCGTCAGGCCCGGACTGATGACGATAATGAAACGCCTACCGACTTACAAAAAACTCCTCGAAAACGCTAGAATGAGGTTTCTTTCACCTTTGTCATTTGTTTTTATCAATGAATCTATTTCCTTATTTTCTTAACTTTATTTTACCTTTGCAGGAGGTTTCTCGCTCTTCTGGCGACTCGTCACAGACTCAATTTCCGGCTTTCAAGACTGCCCCTGGGTAAGGACAATCATCTTTCTTCTGCATCTTTAAAAACTGCATTATTATACTAACTGTCTCATAAAATCTTTCTTAGTGGTCAAGCAAAGTCCAAGAAAGCTAAGGTGACTAAGCCGGCGGAAAACCCGAAAGATCCTGCACCTGAACCAGCAGTACCAACTCCTCCTGATCAATCTGAAGCGCCAGAAAACCCAGCTTTTCAAGTTCAATCAGACCCTCCTGAGTCGTCAGCTGATGAAACCACTCTTAATCCGGCTACCACTGAACCATCTAGCTCAGCTAACCCGCTGATGATTTCTGATGATGTCTTGATTACTGGTAGTCGATTCGTTAAGCCAGGCAACCCCACTGTACTGGCCCAACACTCTGCTAAAGAAGAGGCTTTAGAGAGGTAGAAGGTGCACTTTGATGTCTCTCATTATGCTCATCTGAACGTTAGTGATGTGCTGTCTGGCTACCTCAGTCATGTGCATTCTAGCCGTGACTCGAAAATTGAGATGGTCAAGCAACTTCAGTTAAAATATGAGGTACCGACTTTCACCATCTTATATCTATGCTCTTCCAGCCCCCAAGTCTCCAGATTATGATGAATCTAAATGATCTGTAGACTTGTGATATAGTTTGATACTCTGTCTTAGATTTTCCTTAAATCCACCTTAATTGTCACCTGTAGCCCCCAAGGGCCGGCTCAATTTATCACAAATGAGCTGGTACTTAACTTCATAACTGTCTTGAATCAGTTGAAACAAATAACCTGATCCGTCTCAATATGAAAAAACTTTCATAAGATCATGCATTAGCCCCCAAGTGCCAAGTGTTGTTACTTGCACTACAAAAAAAGACGCATCCGTGACATTTTGGGCCGAACGAATTTTTTTCCGGTCATACATATGACACTTCTATGATGATAATTGTGACAAAACCCGGTATCATCATAGATGTGGTGGGCTCCTACTTACAACAACAACAACAACAAAGCCTTTAGTCCCAAACAAGTTGGGGTAGGCTAGAGGTGAAACCCATAAGATCTCACAACCAACTCATGGCTCTGGCACATGGATAACAAGCTTCCACGCACCCCTGTCCATAGCTAGCTCTTTGGTGATACTCCAATCCTTTAGGTCTCTCTTAACAGACTCCTCCCATGTCAAATTCGGTCTACCCCGCCCTCTGTTGACATTCTCCGCACGCTTTAGCCATCCACTATGCACCGGAGCTTCTGGAGGCCTGCGCTGAATATGCCCAAACCATCTCAGACGATGTTGGACAAGCTTCTCTTCAATTGGTGCTACCCTAACTCTATCTCGTATACCATCATTCCGGACTCGATCCTTCCTCGTGTGGCCACACATCCATCTCAACATACGCATCTCCGCCACACCTAACTGTTGAATATGTCGCCTTTTAGTCGGCCAACACTCAGCGCCATACAACATTGCAAGTCGAACCACCCTCCTGTAGAACTTGCCTTTTAGCTTTTGTGGCACTCTCTTGTCACAGAGAATGCCAGAAGCTTGGTGCCACTTCATCCATCCGGCTTTGATTTGATGGTTCACATCTTCATCAATACACCCATCCTCCTGCAGCATTGACCCCAAATACTGAAAGGTGTCCTTTTGAGGTACCACCTGGCCATCAAGGCTAACCTCCTCCTCACACCTAGTAGTACTGAAACCGCACATCATGTACTCGGTTTTAGTTCTACTAAGCCTAAACCCTTTCGATTCCATTGTTTGTCTCCATAACTCTAACTTCCTATTTACCCCCGTCCGACTATCGTCAACTTGCACCACATCATCCGCAAAGAGCATACACCATGGGATATCTCCTTGTATATCCCTTGTGACCTCATCCATCACCAATGCAAAAAGATAAGGGCTCAAAGCTGACCCCTGATGCAGTCCTATCTTAACCGGGAAGTCGTTAGTGTCGACATCACTTGTTCGATCACTTGTCACAACATTATCGTACATGTCCTTGATGAGGGTAATGTACTTTGCTGGGACTTTGTGTTTCTCCAAGGCCCACCACATGACATTCCGCGGTATCTTATCATAGGCCTTCTCCAAGTCAATGAACACCATATGCAAGTCCTTCTTTTGCTCCCTATATCTCTCCATAAGTTGTCGTACCAAGAAAATGGCTTCCATGGTCGACCTCCCAGGCATGAAACCAAACTGATTTTTGGTCACGCTTGTCATTCTTCTTAAGCAGTGCTCAATGACTCTCTCCCATAGCTTCATTGTATGGCTCATCAGCTTAATTCCACGGTAATTAGTACAACTCCGAACATCCCCCTTGTTCTTGAAGATTGGTACTAATATACCCCGTCTCCATTCGTCTGGCATGTTGTTTGCCCGAAAAATGAGGTTGAAAAGCTTGGTTAGCCATACTACCGCTATGTCCCCGAGACCTTTCCACACCTCAATGGGGATACAATCAGGGCCCATCGCCTTGCCTCCTTTCATCCTTTTTATAGCCTCCTTGACCTCAGACTCCTGGATTCGCCGCACAAAACGCATGCTGGTCTCATCAAAGGAGTCGTCCAGTTCAATGGTAGAACTCTCATTCTCCCCATTGAACAGCTTGTCAAAGTACTCCCGCCATCTATGCTTAATCTCCTCGTCCTTCACCAAGAGTTGGCCTGTTCCGTCCTTGATGCATTTGACTTGGCCAATATCCCTCGTCTTCCTCTCTCGGATCTTGGCCATGTTATAGATGTCCCTTTCACCTTCCTTCGTGCCTAACCGTTGGTAGAGGTCCTCATATGCCCGACTCCTTGCTTCACCAACAGCTCGCTTTGCGTCCTTCTTCGCCATCTTGTACTTCTCTATGTGGGCTCCTACTTCTATGACAAAAAATCATGACAGAAAATGGGCTTTTCATCCTGGGCGGGACGGAGACGCAGCTGCATGACATTCTTTGGGCCGTCCATGACGGAAAAAACCATGGTAGAAGCAAGGACGAGGAAAATTTTGGCGAGTTCCCGGTTACGATGGGAGATCGGGGGCCGAGCGATGCGCGTTTCTCTCGTACACGTACGCGCGCGTGTGCGAGGCGTTGGCTCTAACTGAACCCGAGCGATTAGACTGCAGGCTACGTGTTACTGAACCCGAGCGATCGATCGATGGCTGTTAACTGAACCCAATCGAGTGATTCCTTCGCTACTGCTGCTAACTGAAGCCGATCGATGCTGCCTCTGGGATGAACAGTGAGCATTGCGGGGGGTTTGGATGAACAGTGAGCGGTGGCATTGCCTCTGGATGAACATGACCCCGTGGTGTGGTGGAGGGCTGGATGAACAGTAGATGGTGGAGGGGTGCCCATGGAGGGGTGGTTGAACAGGACCCCGTGGTGTGGAAGGCTGGATGAACAGTAGACGGTGGAGGGGTGCCCGTGGAGGGGTGGTTGAACAGTAGCCGGTGGAGTAGCGTGAGGTGGAGGCTGGATGAACAGGAGCCTATGGAGGCTGGAGGAGGTCGACGGTAGCCCGTGGAGGCTGGAGAAGGACGACGGTAGCCCGTGGAGGCTGGGGGAGGTCGACGGTGGAGATGAACAGTATCCCGTGGAGTCCCGTTTTGTGGTACGCCACACCCCTACCAATGAACAGGACCCCCGTTTCGACCGTAGGAGGTCCGTTTCGTCCGTTTTGCGGTACGCCACACCCCTCCCGATCAACAAGACCCCCGTTTCGTCCGTTTTGCGGTACGCCACACCCCTCCCGATCAACAGGACCTCCGTTTCGACCGCAGGAGGTCCGTTTCCTCCGTTTTGTAGTACGCCAGACCCCCCGATCAACAGGACCCCATTCCGAACATAGAAGGTCTGTTTCCCCCGTTGTGCGGTACGCCAGGCCTCATTTCCATCGCCTGTTCCATCCAAGCCCTCCCGATGAACACGACCACGCATTCCATTCCGACCCAGCCGGTTGTCTCCCACGCGTTTCGTTGCCTCCCGATGAACACGACGCATTCCGTTGCCTCCCCATGAACACGACGACGACGCTGTTTCTCTGTTCCGACCCAGCCACGCACACGAGCCCTGGCCGTACTTATGCGCGAGTAGGCGTTCGAGACCACGCCCATATGTACACATACGTGGCCGTATTTTCTTTCTTGCACCCTGGCCGTTGTACGTACGTGTACATGCTACATGCGCGCCTCTACTACGACACGTACGCGCCTCTACTACGACACATGCGCGCCTCTACATCCACTAGTACATATGTATGTACTCGTTCGCGACCAGAATGACAATGCTACCTAAGCTTCGACCAGGTGGGTCCCGACTGTCAGACACTTCCTTGCCTGCGAAGATGTAGCTGGTGGGTCCCACCAGTCAGGGGGGCAAATCGTTTTTTTGCCCGGACGCACTTCCTTGCATGCGAAGATGTAGCTGGTGGGTCCCAGCAGTTAGGGGCAAACATTTTTTTCGCGAAATACGGTGGCTCGTCCGTTGGGTCCCCGCTGTCAGGTGGAGGAATAATTATTTTGCATGTAATAAGGAGGCACTTCCTTGCTGCGGCTGTGGACCCAGCTGTCAGCTTCTCCACGTACAGTCCATGTCCGAGGGAAGCCGTTCCTTGACCACGTTGACCACGCCGCACCGAGAGCACCAGGGCGGTGGGCGACGAAGAGGCCTAGGAAGGGGACGACACGGAGCCGGGGAAGACGCGACAGTAGATGCCCACGCGTAGAGGAGTACGAGGGTTCACTGGTTCGCTATGGTGTGAGGTTGCCGTCGCTGCAGAATAACAGGGGGTGTGGGTGAGTAGAGGGATGGCCTGGCCAACGGTAGGAGTAGTAGGGGCAGTGAGGCCTCCGCTGCATTGCAGCCGGCCACGGGAGGCAGGAGCACGAGGCACGACCGGCGCTGGTTTGGGCGGCTGGAGCAAGAAGACCAGAGGTTGAAGAAGCACTACAGCCATTGGATGGACATCATACGGTCACTGGAGCTAGAATCATGCATATTGACTAAGTTGACAAAGCCCTCCATCCCCGTCAACTTAGTAGGCCCACAAGTCAGCCTGCCACTATACTGGGTCCCAGCTAACAGGGGGAGTATTCATTTTTTTGTGCGTAATAAGGAGGGAATTCCTTGCGTGTGAAGATATAGCTGGTGGGTCCGAGCTGTCAGCTATGGTAACGTTATTTCATGAAATACAGAAGCCCTTTCGGTGGGTCCCTAATGTCAGGTGGAGGAATCATTATTTTGCACGTAATAAGGAGGCATTTCCTTGCGTGCGGCCGTGGACCCATCTGTCGGCCTCTCCACGTACAGTCCACTTCAGATGCATGTCGGTCGTTGACCACGTTGACCAGGCCGCGCCGAGAGCACCAGGGCGGTGGACAACGGAGAGGCCTAGGAAGGGAACAACACGGAGGCAGGTAAGACTCGAGAGTTGTTTCCCACGCGGAGGGAGTACAACTGTACGAGGGTTTACTGGTTCGTCTGCCGTCGTCGGAGAATAACAGCAGGTGTGGGTGAGTAGAGGGATGGCTAGGCCAGCGATGGGAGTACTGTGGGGCGGTGAGGCCTGCGCGGCAGCACAGCCGGCCGCGGGGAGGAGGGAGCAGGCAGTCCCGCCGGCGCTTGTTTGAGCGGCTGGAGCAGGAAGAGCAGAGATTGAAGAAGCACGACGACCATTCGATGGACATCCAACAATCACTGCTTGTGCGTCAACCTTTTTTAGGAAAGCCTCAAATCTATGGAAAATAGCATACAGCCCATCTGCCATTATTTCTAATAATTTACAGCCCATTTGCTAATTCTTAAGGTTTTTTTGGAGCCCATATTCTTTTTGTTAGCATTACAACCCATATTGTGGCCACGGTTAAAAATCTTTACGAAATTTTGCATATTTCGGTGCGGTCCGAACTGTTTTTAATCCTGAAATTTCGACTCGCACTCAAACTGATTTTAAAAATAAATGTATATCAATATAAAATCCAACAAATTCTCCACGCATAAAAATTAATGTAATTTAAAATCTTGAAATGAAAAAAAAGATATTTGAAACTAATTGCCGGTTTGATGTGTTTTAAAAATGTACAGCCCATTTCTCATTACTGATAGGCCATTTTCTCGGCCAGCCGAATGAAGCTCTCCCCGTCTTGAAAGATTTGCAGCCCAATAGGCCTGACAAAGCGACTTACTTGGCAAATCACAAAAAACTGGGCTGTGGCTGTGGACCTAGCTGTCAGCCTCTCCACGTACAGTACTCTTCCGATGGAAGTCGGTCGTTGACCACATTGACCACGCCGCATCGAGAGCACCAAGGTGGTGGACGACGGCGAGGCCTAGGAAGGGGATGACGCGGAGCTGGGGAAGATGCGGCAGTGGATGCCCACGCGGAGAGGAGTACGAGGGTTCACTGGTTCGACTGCGGCGTGAGGCTACCGTCGCCGCAGAATAACAAGGGGTGTGGGTGAGTAGAGGGATACCCTGGGCCAGCGGTGGGAGTAGTAGGGGGCGGTGAGGCCTCCGCGGCATCACAGCCGGCCACGAGAGGCAGGAGCAAGCGGCACGACCGACGCTGCTTTGGGCGGCTGGAGCAAGAAGACCAGAGGTTGAAGAAGCACTATGGCCGTTGGATGGACATCGTACAGGCACTAGAGCTAGAATCGTTCATATTAACTAAGTTGACAAAGCCCTCCGTCCTCGTCAACTTAGTAGGCCCACAAGCCAGCCACCCACTATGGTGGGTCCCAGCTAGCAGGGGTATTCATTTTTTGCTGCGTAATAAGGAGGCACTTCCTTGCGTGCGAAGATATAGCTGGTGGGTCCGACCTGTCAGTGGGGGGAACGTTTTTTTCACGAAATACAGAAGCCCTTCCCACGTACAGTGCACGTACAGGGCGTAATAAGGAGGAACTTTCCTTGCGTGCGATCATGGACCTCGTGGGCCCCAGCCGTCAGGCTCTCCACGTACAGTCTTCTTCCGATGACTCTCGTATGTTGACCATGCCGCGCCGAGCGCACCGAGGCGGTGTGCGACGGCGAGGCCCCAGACTGGAACGACCCGGAGATGTGGAAGACGCGGCAGTGGAGTCGCAGACGGAGAGGAGTGGGAAACTTGACTGCATTTCGGCGGGGTAGCATTTCGTTGAGGAGCGCAAAGCAACGCCACTGGACGCTGATGGCTGGAGCAGGCGGTTTCGGCAGCGCTGGGGGAAGAAGATGAGAGATTGAAGAAGAATGCCGGCCATTGGATGTCAATCCAACGTCTTCTTAGGCTTCGACCTACTGGCCCACATGTCAGCCAGTCCATTTGGTGGGCTGGGTGAAACAATGATGTAGCATCTATGCAGCCCGTTTAAATCCCATTTGCATTTTTCTCGAAATCCGCGGACTTGCTGGGCTGGGTGAAAATATCATGTTGGGCTAGACGGAGAAATGTTATAAAAACATAAACACATGATTGCACGTCAGTAAAATCTTTGCAAGCTTATGTATGCAATCACTAGGAGTTAACTTGCCAAGTTATATATAAACAATTATTATTATTATTTTGTAAGAACTTTCAACTTACGAAATAAAATATCATTTTAATTTGATGAGTTAATAGTACATGGGGTATTATTATTTTCTAGACTAGACGTGGGACAGTTGAGTTGGTTCTAGGGGAAAGTACTGGGAGAAAACTCAGTTTACATCGAAAAAGAAAGTGGGAGAAAATTCAGAGACCTGCTGGGTTCACCTGAGGAGAGGAATATGTTGGGAGGAAGGAGATTCAAAGCACGGTAGCCGAGAGAACTAGTTTTTTTACGGACAAGTGAACTAGTTTACATACATAAGCAAATAGCCACTAAAAAAAGCAATCAGGTTAATGGGTTCTTAAAAGAAATATTTCGGACAAAACAGATAATTCCGACACATAGGCTAATGCATGAAACACTCAGATGATAAAGGTGCTTATAAACAGATAAAGTACAACATCTAGACCTTCCTAGCATGCTTGATCATGACGCTGCGGCTATCCGTGTACTCATCGGTTACGGGAAGCAGACGCGCCCTCATGTCCAAGATCTGTGTGCACATGTCGTAGCATGCATAGCGTCCTTGTCCATGTAGGTTTTGTAGGCTAGATTCAGAGGTATCTCCCACGTGTTCAGGTTGTCTTCTTTCATGTTGGCGTATCAGGGGTCGATGATGGTCTCAGTGAGGTCAACCATGGAGTCCTTCTCCTGCCCCTTGCTGATGATCTTGTATTGCTTCTGGATGTCGACAAGCTTGTTGCACCAGATGGCCGAATCATCGTGTTCTTCCTTCTCTCCACCGCAGCGAAGGTGCAGCCGGCGCTGCCGATGAAACGGGCGAATGCTCCAGAACCTGGTGCAGCCATAGGACTGAGGCGAGGCAGAGCTTCACCGAGTCCGTATCGTTGGTGTACATCACATTCAACTTGGTGCAGCCATAGGACTGAACGGCGAACTCAAAGGGGAACTCCTTGCTGAAGTCCATATCTAGCAGGCTCACCCCTCGGATCGCCATTGGATTCTCTTCGAGTGAACGAGTGTGTAGGCGGCGGCAGCAGTTCATTTTTCAGCTCTTGGGGAGCTGGATTCAACAGTAAGCTGAGTGTGTACAGGCGACAAAAGTTACTACCCCTCCCTCGTCCGTTGCACGCCCGGCAGAAGATGCACCCTCGGCCACACGTCGGTTCATGAGCGGGTCTGTATTGGTACTGTAATAACATGAGTTAGTGGTCACTTTACTTAAATTTAATTAGCTTTAATAGAAATTTATACTTAAAACAAGCAATGCATTCACTCGTTCTATCAGTGCCACAGGATCAACATGCACAACAATTAGAATTATTATTCTCAGGACGCACACGATCAGCACATTTGTCGCACTTTCACAAAGATAATACTACCAAGTTTGAACTGTTTGTTATGGTTGTTGTCCTCTACATCATCATGCCGTGTTTACCAGCTTGCAGGATTCAGAACCAACAAATAAGATCCAAATAATAAGTACAACAAAGATGCCTACACATCTCATTGATTCCCAGCTTGCAATATTCAGAACCAACAAATAAGATTCAAATAATAAGTACAACAAAGATGCCTACACATCTCACTGATTCCCAGCTTGTAAGATTTAGAACCAACCCATTAGAGCCTTTTGATAAAGTGAATATCGGGATTAAATCCATCTTGGCTAGCCATGTCATACAATCGAAGAACTTGGCGAATGCTCTTGACCGTCACAACATCTGTAGTTGAGTATTCCTGTTTGCACAGCATGTTTGCACAACACAAACAAGGAGACAGGAGAGCATAATTTCGCTTTAATAGCGGCCTCCTTGAACTCAACCTCTAGCTCTACTTGGATGAGGTCTGCCTGGAGTTTCATGATTCAATTCATGCGCCTTTTTCTGCAGTTCACCTGAAATGAAGCAAAGATTGCATCATTCAGCTAACAATAAGTACTTGCTCTTGTGAGCTGGCAAGTTCTTTAGTAGTTGCACTAAAATTGAGGAACATTAAGGTTGGCTGTCCGGCTCATGTAAGGTGCAACTATAATTTTCTTATCCTTTTGTGCAGTTCCACTAAAATAAAGTGCCATTGTGGTGACAGTGACTGCTCCATCTTGCATAGGCTAATAAAATGTTGCACGAGATTACCAGCAGAACTTGACGGAGATTTTGGAAACTCCAATCACCATTTTGTGCAGTTCCACCAAAATTGAGAGATGTTGCCCACGTGACATTTTAGTTAAACTGCAGAAGACACCCATTCCAAAAAAGTGTTTTGTGCAGTTCACCAAAAGGTCACAATAGCAACAAGGTGAAATGGATATCCCTATCTGCACAAAAAGATAGAAAATAAACAGTTGCTGGTCAATAAGAATATACAAAACATATACAAAATGAAAAGAAGCATCTTAATTATGTTCATGGCAATCACACAAGGACAGTAGAAATTTTAAAACATCAGTAATGCTTCATGTTACCAGAAGCATTACGATCAACAATGAGATTCCTCAAATATGGGATTACTTTAATGGTGGCATTGCTTGTTTACCACACACAATAAATCAACAACAGCTAAAGAGTTGGTTTAAGGGCATGGGACCGTGGGGAAACCAGGACACTCAGTAGCGTAAAGGAGCAACTTACTTATCATACTGGGGAAAACAGCAGGAGTGCCATTTGTAACACAGTTTAATTGCATCTTATCACTCGAGGCATTAGATTAAGAATAACACTGGTTAGACATGTCCCTAAGGTAACAGTGTGATCGCTTCATTTTACATGTGCCCTTACATTAACAACAGCAAAAGGTTGGTATAAGGACATGCGACAGTGGACGCATCAGCACAATGTACCTACAAGGAGGCATAAAGTGGTGATGCCAAGTTTGTTCATGCTATGTGAGGGCAGCAAACCTAATCCCGGAGACCTTGTACTATGTGAGAGCAGCAAATCTAATCCTGGAGACCTTTTACTATGTGAGGGCAGCAAATCTAATCCTGGAGACCTTTTACTATGTGAGGGCAGCAAATCTAATCCTGGAGACCTTTTACTATGTGAGGGCAGCAAATCTAATCCTGAGACCTTTTACTATGTGAGGGCAGAAAATCTAATCCTGAGACCTTTTACTATGTGAGGGCAGCAAATCTAATCCTGGAGACCTTTTACTATGTGAGGGCAGCAAATCTAATCCTGGAGACCTTTTACTATGTGAGGGCAGCAAATCTAATCCTGAGACCTTTTACTATGTGAGGGCAGAAAATCTAATCCTGAGACCTTTTACTTTGTGAGGGCAGCAAATCTAATCCTGGAGACCTTTTACTATGTGATGGCAGCAAATCTAATCCTGGACATACTCTGTTGACTTTTCCACCAGCCGCCACTTTCTATCCTTTTTTCAACCAATAATAGATCTGTTCCTTATCTAGTTTGTACTGCGTTTTCCCATTATTTCCCTTTTCAACCAAGAGACTGGTTGGGTATCCAGTCTCTACTACTTTCACCATATTATTTCCACTTTGAATCAAGTCCTAGATTCATGCTACAACTTTCCCCCCCTTTCTTCGTTGTTTGAACAAAGCCCTAGATTCGAATGCATGAAGTAGATTTACCTCTAATAATACTAAAAATTTAGGTGGCTTTGGAAGAGCTGATGGGAGTAGAAAAAGATGCACATGCAGACACGTGGGGAGCTGGGGTAGTAGAGCAAGGCCGCTTTCGAAGAACTTATACCTGAGGGTCGCCGGGATGTCGGCGGTGGTAGGTCGGATCTGCGGACAATACGACAGGGAGGAAGAAGGGTCGAAGGACCTCCCGAGCCGGCGCTATGTCAAAGAGAACGGCACGGGCAGAGGATCGGGCCCCTCCGGCAGTTGTGGGTTTCCTCCCTCGGCGGCGATGACCGCGTGAACGATGCCTGCAGTCGCCAGCACCGTCTGGAAATGCTGCACGGTGCGGGGCCGCAGGCCAGCGCCTAGGATGATTTGGCACAGCCCACTGCCGCTCGCGTCCATCGCCTCCATAGGTGCTTGTGGCTTCTGGTCACTTGGTCTTGGATTGGAGTGAGCAGTGTTGCGCAGAGACTTGGGAGTAGATGGATTGGAGTGGTGGGGCGCCTTTATTATATGAGAGTCCAAACTCTGTTGCATTCACATCGTGCTGGGTCTATTCTGCTTCTCCAATTAATTCCCTCTGCATGTAATTGAGGATGCATCATTAACCGTTCACCGTCTCAGGAATGGCTACCCTCTCCCTCCTTGGCATTCAAGCACCTATGGACCCGTCGACGACGAGGTGCCTATGGTGACTTCGTAAATTTGAAGATGATAGTATCGTGCGTGTGTGCGTTCAAAGGGGTGAGTGTATGCGCGTGTATATGAGCGCTTGCGTCTGTACTATGTAAAAAACGTAAGTGCGTGTCAAAAAGAGACTAGTTAGTATACTCAATATTGTGCACCTCGGAGAGGAAAACGATAGAACTAGTACATATTTATTGACGGTGCAGATTCACTCATTTTGCTCCATATGTACTCCGTCTCGGTGTAGTCTAGTCACTTGTTGAAATCTCTAGAAGGGCAAATACTCCTTTCTGGTTTACAGGGCTATACTAGCAAGTAGTTGTATGTACTAGTACAATAGTGGGCTCACATAGCAATTTTGTCTCATGCATGAGCTTGGCTATATGCGTGCTCCAATGTTCACAACTACAACGTTCGGTTTGCGCTTGGCTCTTCGGCTCTTCGAGAAGACGAATAATGATGTTACTACTACTGCTTCTACATTGTCGAATCCACTGCTGCATGTCCATCCACCATGAGCGGGACGAATAGCTTGTTGTAGAAGTACTACTAAGCAAAAGCCTGTCCTCGTTTGCGAGCAACCGCACGCATGGGTGAGGGAGAAGGCATGTAGTAAAATCAAGCTTCTCCTCGTTGTACGAGTTGACGCGATACATCATAGCACTTGCCCCACATGCTTGCCTCTAAACTTGGCTGAAAGACCCGTAGTGCACAATATATTTGCTGCAACCTCTAATATTTACCCACCACAAATTAAAATATATGTGGCCGTATGCATCGTTCTGATGCAGAGGCCGGGGAGTCCCCCCTTTTCGAAAAAAACAAATTAAACTATATATTCCTGTCTTGATCAGATGAGCGTGCAAACTACAATCACCAGGGTGTCAGGTAGGGCTAGAAGACTATTTTAATTTTTTAAAAAACTTTGAGACGGCCACATAGCATGGAGCCGACCGCAACGATTTTAAGCTTACAGGCACGGTACACGCTATCCTAGACTACTCTACACATGAAACTGCCACACGGGCATCCGGGCTACGCTTGGCTCTTCGCCTCTTCAGGAAGTCAAACAATGATGGAGTACTACTGCACTGGAGGAGTACTACAGTATGCTTCTGGCCATCTGACACTGATTGAACTGTTGCATGTCCACCGCGTGCGGGAGTGAGAGCGTGTAGCGAAAGCTTCTCCTAGTCTTGCCAGCCACCACACTCATGGGCAAGGGAGGGACGCTCCTGCCTTTGCGTGCATGACAGGTGGGACTGAAAGGTGTGTGGCAAAACCTGTCATACAGCCAAAGGCAGGTGCAGTTAAGTCCGCGAGGGAGAGGATAATCAAACTTCTCGTTGATGTATGAGTTGACGCGACACATCAAAGCACTGCACTCAATATATTTCAATAATTTGCGCTTATCGATGCATTAATTACAATGCATGCATGCATGCCATGACTCTCCTTTTGATACTTGCATGTGTTGATTTAATGCACCTTGAAGTAGTATAAAATATGTGACGGTAAAGCTTTGTAATACCCCGGCCCAAGTCAAGAGATGGTTGTGCACGAGGAGGGCGAGATCATGCAGACCGAACAGGACCCGACGATGGAGCTCTCTAAGGTCTCGATGGACCTCACCGTGCTCCACTGCCCCTTGTGCCTCCGCCCCTTGACGCTTCCAGTGTATGAGGTTCGAATACAACTCGTCCGTTCAGCTGATTGAGCAAGGTGCATGTTTCTTGATTGATGTGCTGTTCGATTGATTTCTGCAGTGCAAGGGAGGGCACCTGGACTACGCGGACTGCCATGTCGAGCGCCCCGAGAACCAGCGGCAGTGCCAGAAGTGTGAGCGCGGCGGTGGCTTCAACGTGCGGAACACGGCGGTGGACTCCGTCCGTTCGTCGGTGAGGGTGGAGTGCCCGCACGAAGGCTGTGGGCTCTACGTCACTTACCACAAGCTCGCCGATCACCAGAGCGTGTGTCTGCTCGCGCCCTACAAATGCCCCGTGCCCGTCTGCGGCTACGAAGGCCTGTTGGAAATATGCCCTAGAGGCAATAATAAAATGGTTATTATTATTATATTTCCTTGCTCATGATAATTGTCTATTGTTCATGCTATAATTGTATTAACCGGAAACCGTAATACATGTGTGAATACATAGACCAGAACATGTCCCTAGTAAGCCTCTAGTTGACTAGCTCGTTGATCAATAGATGGTCATGGTTTCTTGACCATGGACATTGGATGTCATTGATAACGGGATCACATCATTAGGAGAATGATGTGATGGACAAGACCCAATCCTAAGCCTAGCACAAGATCGTATAGTTCGTTTGCTAAAGCTTTTCTAATGTCAAGTATCATTTCCTTAGACCATGAGATTGTGCAACTCCCGGATACCGTAGGAATGCTTTGGGTGTACCAAACGCCACAACGTAACTGGGTGTCTATAAAGGTGCACTACGGGTATCTCCGAAAGTGTCTGTTGGGTTGGCACGAATCGAGACTGGGATTTGTCACTCCGTGTAAACGGAGAGGTATCTCTGGGCCCACTCGGTAGGACATCATCATAATATGCACAATGTGACCAAGGAGTTGATCACGGGATGATGTGTTACGGAACGTGTAAAGAGACTTGCCGGTAACGAGATTGTACAAGGTATCGGGATACCGACGATCGAATCTCGGGCAAGTATCATACCAGTAGACAAAGGGAATTGTATATGGGATTGATTGAATCCTTGACATTGTGGTTCATCCGATGAGATCATCATGGAACATGTGGGAGCCAACATGGGTATCCAGATCCCGCTGTTGCCTATTGACCAGAGAGATGTCTCGGTCATGTCTGCATGATTCCCGAGCCCGTAGGGTGTACACACTTAAGGTTCGATGACGCTAGGGTTATAGGGAAAGTATGTACGCGGTTACCGAATGTTTTTCAGAGTCCCGGATGAGATCTCGGACGTCACGAGGAGTTCCGGAATGGTCCAGAGGTGAAGATTGATATATTGGACGAAGGGTTTTGGAGTCCGGAAGTGTTCCGGAGGTACCGGGTGATGACCAGCATGACTGAAAGGTGTTTCGGGAGCCCCGGCAAGTGTTGGGGGGCTTCATGGGCCAAGGGAAGGGGGAAAACCAGCCCACTAAGGGGCTGTGTGCCCCCCTCACCTATTCCCATGTGACCAGGGGGTTTGGGGCGCCCCATCTAGGGTTCCCACCTCCTGGCTTGGGGGCCAAGTCACCCAAGGGGGAGATCCCATCTGCCCTGGACGCCGCCCCCCTAGGGGAAACCCTAGGGCGCCTCCCCTAGCCCTTGCCCCTATATATAGTGGAGGTTTTGGGGCTGCACAACACATGAGTCTCTCTCTCCCAAGGCGCATCCCTACCTCTCTCTCTCCTCGTCTCTCGTAGTGCTTGGCGAAGCCCTGCTGGAGTACCGCGCTCCTCCACCACCACCACGCCATCGTGCTGCTGCTGGACGGAGTCTTCCCCAACCTCTCCCTCTCTCCTTGCTGGATCAAGGCATGGGAGACGTCACCGGGCTGCATGTGTGTTGAAAGCGGAGGCGCCGTTGTTCGACGCTTAGATCGGAATCGACCACGATCTGAATCGCTACGAGTATGACTACCTCATCTGCATTCTAGTAACGCTTCCGCTTAGCGATCTACATGGGTACGTAGATGCACTCCCCTTCCCCTCGTTGCTAGATTACTCCATAGATTGATCTTGGTGATGCATAGAAAATTTTAAATTTCTGCTATGATCCCCAACAGTGGCATCATGAGCTAGGTCTATGCGTAGATTCTTTGCATGAGTAGCACACAAAGTAGTTGTGGGCGATGATTTGTTCAATTCGCTTGCCGTTACTAGTCTTATATTGATTCAGCGGCATTGTGGGATGAAGCGGCCCGGACCGACCTTACATGTACACTTACGTGAGACAGGTTCCACCGACTGACATGCACTTGATGCATAAGGTGGCTGGCGGGTGTCAGTCTCTCCCAATTTAGTCGGATCAGATTCGATGAAAAGGGTCCTTATGAAGGGTAAATAGCAATTGGAATATCACCGTTGTGGTTTTGCGTAGGTCAGAAACGTTCTTGCTAGAAACCCATAGCAGCCACGTAAAACATGCAGCAACAATTAGAGGACGTCTAACTTGTTTATGCAGGGTATGCTATGTGATGTGATATGGCCAAAAGGATGTGATGAATGATATATGTGATGTATGAGATTGATCATGTTCTTGTAATAGGAATCACGACTTGCATGTCGACGAGTATGACAACCGGCAGGAGCCATAGGAGTTGTCTTAATATATTTATGACCTGCGTGTCAATGAAAATGCCATGTAATTACTTTACTTTATTGCTAACCGTTAGCCATAGTAGTAGAAGTAATAGTTGGCGAGGCAACTTCATGAAGACATGATGATGGAGATCATGATGATGGAGATCATGGTGTCATGCCAGTGACGATGGTGTTCATGCCGCGCCTCGAAGATGGAGATCAAAGGCGCAAGATGATATTGGCCATATCATGTCACTTTATGATTTGCATGTGATGTTTGTCATGTTTACATCATATTTGCTTAGAACGATGGTAGCATAAATAAGATGATCCCTCGCAATAATTTCAATAAAGTGTTCCCCCTAACTGTGCACCATTGCTAAGGTCCGTTGTTCCGAAGCACCACGTGATGATCGGGTGTGGTAGGTTCTAACGTTCGCATTCAATGGGTGTAAGCCAGATTTACACATGCAATACACTTAGGTTAACTTGACGAGCCTAGCATGTATAGACATGGCCTCGGAACACGGAAGACCGAAAGGTCGAACATGAGTCGTATAGTGGATAAGATCAACATGAAGATGTTCACAGATGATGACTAGTCCGTCTCACGTGATGATCGGACACGGCCTAGTTGACTCAGATCATGTATCACTTAGATGACTAGAGGGATGTCTATCTAAGTGGGAGTTCATTGAATAATTTGATTAGATGAACTTAATTATCATAAACATAGTGAAAAGGTCTTTGCAAATTATGTCGTAGCTCACGCTTTGATTCTACTGTTTTAGATATGTTCCTAGAGAAAATTTAGTTGAGAGTTGACAGTAGCAATTATGCGGACTGGGTCCGTGAACTGAGGATTGTCCTCATTGCTGCACAGAAGGGTTATGTCCTTAATGCACCGCTCAGTGTGTTGAACCTCGAGTATCGTCTGTAGATGTTGGGAAACATCTGACATACACGTTTTGATGACTACGTGATAGTTCAGTACGTAATACTAATGGTTTATAATTGTGGCACCAAAGACGTTTTTGAAACTTCGCAGAACATATGAGATGTTCCAAAGACTGAAATTGGAATTTCAGACTAGTGCCCATGTCAAGAGGTATGAGACCTGTGACAAGTTTCTTAAGCCTGCAAACAAAGGGAGAAAAAAAACTCAATCGTTGAGGATGTGCTCAGATTGTCTGAGTACTGCAATCGCTTGAATCGAGTGGGAGTTAATCTTCTAGATGAGATAGTGATGGTTCTCCATAGTCATTGCCACCAAGCTATTGGAGCTTCGTGATGAACTATAACATATCAAGGATAGACATGATGATCCTTGAGCAACTCGCGATGTTTGACACCGCGAAAGTAGAAATCAAGTAGGAGCATCAATTGTTGATGGTTAAACCACTAGTTTCAAGAAGGGCAAGGGAAAGAAGGGATACTTCATGAGACGGCAAACCAGTTGCTGCTCTAGTGAAGAAACCCAAGGTTGAACCAAACCCGAGACTAAGTGCTTCTATAATGAGGGGAACGGTCACTGAAGCAGAACTACCCTATATACTTGGTAGATGAGAAGGCTAGCAAGGTCGACAGAAGTATTTTGGATATACGTCATATTATTGTGTACTTTACTAGTACTCCTAGTAGCACCAGGGTAATAAATACCAGTTCGGTTGCTAAGCGTTAGTAACTCAAAATAAAAGGCTGCAGAGACTAGCTAAAGGTGAGATGACGATATGTGTTGGAAGTGTTTCCAAGGTTGATGTGATCAAACATCGCACGCTCCCTCTACCTTCGGGATTGGTGTTAAACCGAAATAATTGTTATTTGGTGTTTGCGTTGAGCATAGACATGATTGGATTATGTTTATCGCCACACGGTTATTCATTTAAGGAGAATAATGGTTACTCTGTTTATTTGAATAATACCTTCAATGGTCTTGCACCTAAAATGAATGGTTTATTGAATCTCGATCGTAGTGATACACATGTTCATGCCAAAAGATATAAGATAGTAATAATAGTACCACATACTTGTGGCACTGCCATTTGAGTCATGTTGGTATAAAACACATGAAGAAGCTCCATGTTGATGGATCTTTGGACCCACTCAGTTTTTGAAAAGATTGAGACATGCGAACCATGTCTATTGGTAGATATGCATGAAGAAACTCCATGCAGATGGATCGTTTGGACTCACTTGATTTTGAATCACTTGAGACATGCAAATCATACCACATGGGCAAGATGACTGAAAGGCCTCGTTTTCAGTAAGATGGAACAAGAAAGCAACTTGTTGGAAGTAATACATTTTGATGTGTGCAGTCCAATGAGTGCTGAGGCACGTAGTGGATATCGTTATGTTCTTACTTCACAAATGATTTGAGTAGATGCTGGGTATATTTACTTGATGAAACACAAGTCTGAATTATTGAAAGGTTTAAGTAATTTCAGAGTGAAGTTGAAGATCGTCGTGACAAGATGATAAAATGTCTATGATATGATCATAGAGATGAATATCTGAGTTACGAGTTTGGCACACAATTAAGACATTGTGGAAATTGTTTCACAACTAATACCGCCTGGACCACCATAGTGTGATGGTGTGTCCGAACATCACAACTGCACCCTATTGGATATGGTGCATACCATGATGTCTCTTATCGAATTACCACTATCGTTTATGGGTTAGGCATTAGAGACAACCGCACTCACTTTAAATAGGGCACCACACAATGCCGTTGAGACGACACCGTATAAACTATGGTTTAGAGAAACCTAAGCTATCGTTTCTTAAAAGTTTGGGGCTGCGATGCTTATGTGAAAAAGTTTCAGGCGGATAAGCTCGAACCCAAAGCGGATAAATGCGTCTTCATAGAATACCCAAAAATAGTTGGGTATACCTCCTATTTCAGATCCGGAAGCAAAAGTGATTGTTTCTAGAAACGGGTCCTTTCTCAAGGAAAAGTTTCTCTCGAAAGAATTGAGTGGGAGGATGGTGGAGACTTGGTGAGGTTATTGAACCGTCACTTAAACTAGTGTGTAGCAGGGCACATGAAGTTGTTCCTGTGGCACCTACACCAATTGAAGTGGCAGCTTATGATAGTGATCATGAAACTTCGGATCAAGTCACTACCAAACCTCATAGGTCGACAAGGATGCATACTACTTCAGAGTGGTACGTAATCCTATCTTGGAAGTCATGTTGCTAGACAAACATGAACCTACAAGCTATGGAGAAGTGATGGTGGGCCCAGATTCCGAAGAATGGCTCGAGGCCATAAAATCCGAGAGAGGATCCATGTATAAAAAAAAGTATAAACTTTGAAAGAACCACTTGGTGGTCGTAAGGCTGTTGGGTGCAGATGGATTTTAGAAGGAAGACAGACAATGATGGTAAGTGTCACCATTAAGAAAGCTCGACTTGTCGTTAAGATGTTTCCCGACAAGTTCAAGGAGTTGACTACGATGAGACTTTCTCACTCGTAGCGATGCTAAGAGTCTGTTGGAATTATGTTAGCAGTTACTGCATTATTTATGAAATCTTGCAGATAGGATGTAAAAAACATTGTTTCCTCAACATTTTTCTTGAGGAAAGGTTGTATGTGATACAGCCAGAAGGTTTTGTCAATCCTAAAAGATGCTAACAAGTATGCAAAGCTCCACCAATCCTTCTAAGGACTGGAGTAAGCGCCTCAGAATTGGAATATACGCTTTGATGAGATGATCAAAGGTTTTGGGTTTGTACAAAGTTTATGAGAAACTTGTATTTCCAAAGAAGTGAGTGGGAGCACTATAGAATTTTTGATGAGTATATGTTGTTAACATATTGTTGATCAGAAATGATGTAGAATTTCTAGAAAGCATGCAGGGTTATTTGAAAAGTGTTTTTCAATGGAAAATATGGATTAAGCTACTTGAACATTGAGCATCAAGATCTATAAGGATAGATCAAAAACGCTTAATAGTACTTTCGAATGAATACATACCGTGACAAGATTTTGAAGGAGTTCAAAATAGATCAGCAAAGAAGGAGTTCTTAGCTGTGTTACAAGGTGTGAATATTGAGTAAGACTCAAGACCTGACCATGGCAGAAGAGAGAGAAAGGACGAAGGTCGTCCCCTATGCTTTAGACGTAGGCTCTACAGTATGCTATGCTGTGTACCACACCTGAAGTGTGCCTTGCCATGAGTCAGTCAAGGGGTACAAGAGTGATCCAGGAATGGATCACACGATAGCGGTTGAACTTATCCTTAGTAACTAGTGGACAAAGGAATTTTCTCGATTATGGAGGTGGTAAAAGAGTTCGTCGTAAAGGGTTACGTCGATGCAAACTTTGACACTAATCCGGATGACTCTGAGTAGTAAACTGGATTCGTATAGTAGAACAGTTATTTGGAATAGCTCCAAGTAGCGTGTGGTAGCTGCATCTACAAGATGACAGATATTTGTGAAGCAAACATGGATCTGAAAAGTTCAGATTCATTGACCAATAAACCTCTCTCACAAGCAAGATATGAACAAACCCCATGGGTGTTGGATTCATTGCAATCACATAGTGATGTGAACTAGATTATTGACTCTAGTGCAAGTGGGAGACTGTTGGAAATATGCCCTAGAGGCAATAATAAAATGGTTATTATTATTGTATTTCCTTGTTCATGATAATTGTTTATTGTTCATGCTATAATTGTATTAACCGGAAACCGTAATACATGTGTGAATACATAGACCAAAACATGTCCCTAGTAAGCCTCTAGTTGACTAGCTTGTTGATCAATAGATGGTCATGGTTTCTTGACCATGGACATTGGATGTCATTGATAACGGGATCACATCATTAGGAGAATGATGTGATGGACAAGACCCAATCCTAAGCCTAGCACAAGATCGTATAGTTCGTCTGCTAAAGCTTTTCTAATGTCAAGTATCATTTCCTTAGACCATGAGATTGTGCAACTCCCGGATACCGTAGGAATGCTTTGGGTGTACCAAACGCCACAACATAACTGGGTGGCTATAAAGGTGCACTACGGGTATCTCCGAAAGTGTCTGTTGGGTTGGCATGAATCGAGACTGGGATTTGTCACTCTGTGTAAACAGAGAGGTATCTCTGGGCCCACTCGGTAGGACATCATCATAATGTGCACAATGTGACCAAGGAGTTGATCATGGGATGATGTGTTACGGAACGAGTAAAGAGACTTGCCGGTAACGAGATTGAACAAGGTATCGGGATACCGACGATCCAATCTCGGGCAACTACTGTACCGGTAGACAAAGGGAATTGTATACGGGATTGACTGAATCCTTGACATCGTGGTTCATCTGATGAGATCATCGTGGAACATGTGGGAGCCAACATGGGTATCCAGATCCTGTTGTTGGTTATTGACCAGAGAGATGTCTCGGTCATGTCTGCATTATTCCCGAGCCCGTAGGGTCTACACACTTAAGGTTCGATGACGCTAGGGTTATAGGAAAAGTATGTACGCGTTTACCGAATGTTGTTCGGAGTCCCGGATGAGATCCCGGATGTCACGAGGAGTTCCGGAATGGTCCGGAGGTGAATATTGATATATTGGATGAAGGGTTTTGGAGTCCGGAAGTGTTCCGGAGGTACCGGGTGATGACCAGCATGACCGAAAGGTGTTTCGGGAGCCCCGGCAAGTGTTGGGGAGCTTCATGGGCCAAGGGAAGGGGGTAAACCAGCCCACTAAGGGGCTATGTGCCCCCCTCACCTATTCCCACGTGACCAAGGGGTTTGGGGCGCCCCATCTAGCGTTCCCACCTCCTGGCTTGGGGGCCAAGTCACCCAAGGGGGAGATCCCATCTGCCCTGGCCGCCGTCCCCCCTAGGGGAAATCCTAGGGCGCCTCCCCTAGCCCTTGCCCCTATATATAGTGGAGGTTTTGGGGCTGCACAACACACGAGTCTCTCTCTCCCAAGGCGCAGCCCTACCTCTCTCCCTCCTTGTCTCTCGTAGTGCTTGGCGAAGCCCTGCTGGAGTACCGCGCTCCTCCACCACCAGTACCACCACACCGTCATGCTGCTGCTGGACAGAGTCTTCCCCAACCTCTCCCTCTCTCCTTGCTGGATCAAGGCATGGGAGACGTCACCGGGCTGCACGTGTGTTGAACGCGGAGGCGCCGTTGTTCGGCGCTTAGATCGAAATCGACCGCGATCTGAATCGCTACGAGTACGACTACCTCATCCGCGTTCTAGTGACGCTTCCGCTTAGCGATCTACAAGGGTACGTAGATGCACTCCCCTTCCCCTCGTTGCTAGATTACTCCATAGATTGATCTTGGTGATGCGTAGAAAATTATAAATTTCTGCTACAATCCCCAACAAGGCCCGCCGCCGGCGCTCTACCACCACATCAGCACAGCGCATCCCATGCCCGTGCACAGGATCCAGTACGGCAAGGTGCTCCAGCTGCAAGTGCCACTGTCGGAGCCACGGCTCTTGCTGTTCGTGGAGGAGGACTGTCGCATGTTTTTCTTGGTCGGCGGCGTGCTCGACATCGGCGCGCCTATCGCCGTGTCGGTCGTCTGCATCAGAGCGGGGGCGTCCCCACTGCCGCACTATGTGGCCAAGCTATGGGCGAACGGCCCGCTGGTGGAGCCGAAAGGCACGACCGACGCCGTCAAGGTGGAAATGGAGGTGACAAGCAGCAAGGATCCCGGCGACGTCTGCTGGAAATATGAGCAAGTTACTACGAGATTTAATACGAATAATTAGAAGATAAATCATGACTACAGTAGCAGAGATTAAACTAATCATGTGAACTAGCATAGCAGATGAACAGATCACATTTAGGGCACATACTAGAAACATGAATTCTACCACGATCTCGAACAGGAAGGATAGAATCACATACGGTGCAGTGGGAGCAGCACCGCCGACGTGTTGGGGATCGTAGCAGAAATTAAAAAATTTCTACGCATCACCAAGATCAATCTATGGAGTATTCTAGCAACGAGGGGAATAGGAGTGCAACTACATACCCTTGTAGATCGCGAGCGGAAGCGTTCAAGTGAACGGGGATGATGGAGTCGTACTCGCCGTGATCCAAATCACCGATGACCAAGTGCCGAACGGACAGCACCTCCGCGTTCAACACCCGTACGGTTGGGAAGACGTCTCCTCCTTCTTGATCCAGCAAGGGGGAAGGAGAGGTTGATGAAGATCCAGCAGCACGACGGCGTGGTGGTGGATGCAGCATGATCCCGATAGGGCTTCGCCAAGCACAAGCGGGGAGGAGAGGTGTTACTGAGGGAGAGGGAGGCGCCAAGAGCAAGGTGCGGCTGCCCTCCCTCCCTTCCACTATATATAAGGGCTAGGGGGCGCATGCCCCCTTGGAGATCCCATGTAAAAGGGGGGGGGGGCGGCGGCCCCTGGGGGCAACGGCCCCCTTAGGGTTTCCAACCAGGGGGGCGTATGCCCACTCGGGGGGCAACGGCCCCCTAGGGTTTCCAACCCTAGGCGCCTTGGGCCCTTGGGTGGGGTGCACCAGCCCATCAGGGGCTGGTTCCCACGCCACTTCAGCCCATGGGGCCCTCCGGGATAGGTGGCCCCATCCGGTGGACCCCCGGGACCCTTCCGGTGGTCCCGGTAGAATACCGGTAACCCCCGAAACCTTCCCGCTGGCCGAAACTGGACTTCCTATATATAAATCTTTACCTCCGGGCCATTCCGGAACTCCTCGTGACGTCCGGGATCTCATCTGGGACTTCGAACAACTTTCGGGTTACTGCATACTAATATCTCTACAACCCTAGCGTCACCGAACCTTAAGTGTGTAGACCCTACGGGTTCGGGAGACACACACACATGACCGAGATGCTTCTCCGGTCAATAACCAACAGCCGGATCTGGATACCCATGTTGGCTCCCACATGCTCCTGGATGAAATCATCGGAAGAACCACGACGTCGAGGACTTAATCAATCCCGTATTCAATTCCCTTTGTCAATCGGTACGTTACTTGCCCGAGACTCGATCGTCGGTATCCCAATACCTTGTTCAATCTCGTTACCGGCAAGTCACTTTACTCGTACCGTAATGCATGATCCCTTGACCAACCCCTTGGTCACGTTGAGCTCATTATGATGATGCATTACTGAGTGGGCCCAGAGATACCTCTCCGTCATGCGGAGTGACAAATCCCAGTCTCGATTCGTGCCAACCCAACAGACACTTTCGGAGATACCCGCAGTGCACCTTTATAGCCACCCAGTTACGTTGTGATGTTTGATACAACCAAAGCACTCCTACGGTATCCGGGAGTTGCACAATCTCATGGTCTAAGAAAATGATACTTGACATTAGAAAAGCTCTCACAAAACGAACTTACACGATCTTTGTGCTATGCTTAGGTTTGGGTCTTGTCCATCACATCATTCTCCTAATGATGTGATCCTGTTATCAATGACATCCCCATGTCCATAGCCAGGAAACCATGACTATCTGTTGATCAACGAGCTAGTCAACTAGAGGCTCACTAGGGACACATTGTGGTCTATGTATTCACACATGTATTACGATTTCCGGATAATACAATTATAGCATGAATAATAGACAATTATCATGAACAAGGAAATATAATAATCATTTTATTATTGCCTCTAGGGCATATTTCCAACAGTCTCCCACTTGCACTAGAGTCAATCATCTAGTTACATTGTGATGAATCGAACACCCATGGAATTCTGGTGTTGATCATGTTTTGCTCTAGGGAGAGGTTTAGTCAACGGATCTGCTACATTCAGGTCCGTATGTACTTTACAAATTTCTATGTCTCCATTTTGAACACTTTCACGAATGGAGTTGAAGCGACGCTTGATATGCCTGGTCTTCCTGTGAAACCCGGGCTCCTTGGCAAGGGCAATAGCTCTAGTGTTGTCATAGAAGAGAGTCATCGCCCCTGATGCATTGGGTATGACTCCTAGGTCGGTGATGAACTCCTTCACCCAGATTGCTTCTTGTGCTGCCTCCAAGGCTGCCATGTATTCTGCTTCACATGTAGATCCCGCCACGACGCTTTCCTTGCAACTGCACCAGCTTACTGCCCCACCATTCAAAATATACACGTATCCAGTTTGTGACTTAGAGTCATCCAGATCTGTGTCGAAGCTAGCATCGACTTAACCCTTTACGACGAGCTCTTCGCCACCTCCATAAACGAGGAACATATCCTTGGTCCTTTTCAGGTACTTCAGGATGTTTTTGACCGTTGTCCAGTGTTCCTTGCTGGGATTACTTTGGTACCTACCTACCAAACTTACGGCAAGGTTTACATCAGGTCTGGTACACAGCATGGCATACATAATAGACCCTATGGCTGAGGCATAGGGGATGACACTCATCTCTTCTATATCTTCTGCCGTGGTCGGGCATTGAGCCGTGCTCAATTGCACGCCTTGAAATACAGGCAAGAACCCCTTCTTGGACTGATACATATTGAACTTCTTCAATATCTAGTCAAGGTACGTACTTTGTGAAAGACCGATGAGGCGTCTCGATCTATCTCTATAGATCTTGATGCCTAATATATAAGCAGCTTCTCCAAGGTCCTTCATTGAAAAGCACTTGTTCAAATAGGCCTTTATGGTTTCCAAGAATTCTATATCATTTCCCATCAACAGTATGTCATCCACATATAATATGAGAAATGCTACAGAGCTCCCACTCACTTTCTTGTAAACGCAGGCTTCTCCATAAGTCTGCATAAAACCAAACGCTTTGATCATCTCATCAAAACGAATGTTCCAACTCCGAGATGCTTGCTCCAGCCCATAGATTGAGCGTTGGAGCTTGCACACCTTGTTAGCATTCTTAGGATCGACAAAACCTTCCGGCTGCATCATATACAATTCTTCCTTAAGAAAGCCGTTAAGGAATGCCGTTTTGACGTCCATTTTCCATATCTCATAATCATAGAATGCGGCAATTGCTAACATGATTCGGACGGACTTCAGCTTCGCTACGGGTGAGAAAGTCTCATTGTAGTCAACCCCTTGAACTCATCGATAACCCTTAGCGACAAGACGAGCCTTATAGATGGCCACATTACCATCCGCGTTTGTCTTCTTCTTAAAGATCCATTTATTTTCTATGGCTCGCCGATCTTCGGGCAAGTCAGTCAAAGTCCATACTTTGTTTTCATACATGGATTCTATCTCGGATTTCATGGCTTCTAGCCATTTGTCAGAATCTGGGCCCGCCATCGCTTCTTCATAGTTCGAAGGTTCACCGTTGTCTAACAACATGATTTCCAAGACAGGGTTGCCGTACCACTCAGGTGCGGAACGTGTCCTTGTGGACCTACGAAGTTCAGTAGGAGCTTGATCTGAAGTATCTTGATCATCATCATTAACTTCCTCTCCAATTGGTGCAGGCACCACAGGAACATTTTCCAGAGCTGCGCTACTCTCTGCTTCAAGAGGCATTACTTCATCAAGCTCTACTTTCCTCCCGCTTACTTCTTTCGAGAGAAACTCCTTCTCTAGAAAGGATCCATTCTTGGCAACGAAGAACTTGCCTTCGGATATGAGGTAGAAGGTATACCCAATGGTTTCCTTAGGGTATCCTACGAAGAAGCATTTTTCCGACTTGGGTTCGAGCTTGTCAGGTTGAAGTTTCTTGACATAAGCATCGCATCCCCAAACTTTTAGAAACGACAGCTTAGGTTTCTTCCCAAACCATAATTCATACGGTGTCGTCTCAACGGATTTTGATGAAGCCCTATTTAAAGTGAATGCGGCAGTCTCTAAAGCATAGCCCCAAAATGAGAGCGGTAGATCGGTAAGAGACATCATAGATCGCACCATATCCAATAGAGTGCGATTACAACGTTCGGACACACCGTTGCGCTGAGGTGTTCCAGGCGGCGTGAGTTGTGAAACGATTCCACATTTCCTTAAGTGTGTGCCAAATTCGTGACTTAAATATTCTCCCCCACGATCTGATCGTAAGAACTTTATTTTTCTGTCATGTTGATTCTCAACCTCACTCTGAAATTCCTTGAACTTTTCGAAGGTCTCAGACTTGTGTTTCATTAAGTAGACATACCCATATCTACTCAAGTCATCAGTGAGAGTGAGAACATAACGATAGCCACCGTGAGCCTCAACACTCATTGGACCGCACACATCAGTATGTATGATTTTCAATAAGTTGGTTGCTCGCTCCATTGTTCCTGAGAACGGAGTCTTGGTCATCTTACCCATGAGGCATGGTTCGCATGTGTCAAATGATTCGTAATCAAGAGACTCTAAAAGTCCATCTGCATGGAGCTTCTTCATGCGTTTGACACCTATGTGACCAAGGCGGCAGTGCCACAAGTATGTGGGACTATCATTATCAACCTTACATCTTTTGGTATTCACACTATGAATATGTGTAGCATTCCGCTCGAGATTCATTAAGAATAAACCATTCACCATCAGAGCATGGCCATAAAACATATCTCTCATATAAATAGAACAACCATTATTCTCGGATTTAAATGAGTAGCCATCTCGTATTAAACGAGATCCTGATACAATGTTCATGCTCAAAGCTGGTACTAAATAACAATTATTGAGGTTTAAAACTAATCCCATAGGTAAATGTAGAGGTAGCGTGCCGACGGCGATCACATCGACCTTGGAACCATTCCCGATGCGCGTCATCACCTCGTCCTTCGCCAGTCTCCGTTTATTCCGCAACTCCTGCTTTGAGTTACAAATGTGAGCAACCGCACCGGTACCAAATATCCAGGAGCTACTACGAGTACTGGTAAGGTACACATCAATTACATGTATATCACATATACCTTTCGTGATGCCGGCCTTCTTGTCCGCTAAGTATTTGGGGCAGTTCCGCTTCCAGTGACCACTTCCCTTGCAATAAAAACACTCAGTCTCGGGCTTGGGTCCATTCTTTGGCTTCTTCCCAGCAGCTTGCTTACCGGGCGCGGCAACTCCCTTGCCGTCCTTCTTGAAGTTCTTCTTACCCTTGCCTTTCTTGAACTTAGTGGTTTTATTCACCATCAACACTTGATGTTCCTTTTTGACTTCTACCTCTGCTGATTTCAGCATTGCAAATACTTCAGGAATGGTCTTTTCCATCCCCTGCATATTGAAGTTCATCACAAAGCTCTTGTAGCTCGGTGGAAGCGACCGAAGGATTCTGTCAATGACCGCGTCATCCGGGAGATTAACTCCCAGCTGAGTCAAGCAGTTATGCAACCCAGACATTTTGAGTATGTGCTCACTGACAGAACTATTTTCCTCCATCTTACAGCTGAAGAACTTGTCGGAGACTTCATATCTCTCGACCCGGGCATGAGCTTGAAAAACCATTTTCAGCTCTTCGAACATCTCATATGCTCCATTTTTCTCAAAACGCTTTTGGAGCCCCTATTCTAAGCTGTAAAGCATGCCGCACTGAACGAGGGAGTAATCGTCAGCACGTGTCTGCCAAGCGTTCATAACGTCTTGGTTCTGTGGGACGGGTGCGTCACCTAGCGGTGCTTCTGGGACATAATCTTTCTTGGTAGCTATGAGGATGATCCTCAGGTTCCGGACCCAGTCCGTATAGTTGCTGCCATCGTCTTTCAGCTTGGTTTTCTCTAGGAACGCGTTGAAGTTGAGGACAACATGGGCCATTTGATCTACAAGACATATTGTAAAGATTTTAGACTAAGTTCATGATAATTAAGTTCATCTAATCAAATTATTAAATGAACTCCCACTCAGATAGACATCCCTCCAGTCATCTAAGTATAACATGATCCAAGTTAACTAGGCCGTGTCCGATCATCACGTGAGACGGACTAGTCAACATCGGTGAACATCTTCATGTTGATCGTATCTTCTATACGACTCATGCTACTACTGGAATCAGCTAGTTTGCCATCTGCCAGTTCTTTGCCGTCCGCTAGCGGACGGCAAAGAAGCTCTTTGCCATCAGCTTCCAAAAAGCGGACAGCAAAGAACTGGCTGATGGCAAAGACAAAGTTTGCCATCAGCCAGTTCTTTGCCGTCTGCTAGCGGACGGCAAAGATTCTTTGCCGTCGGCTAGCGGACGGCAAAGAGGGAGGGGCCCCACTGACGAGCTGCAAAAAAAAACCTGACGAGCCCCCCTCTTTGCCGTCCGCTAGCGGACGGCAAAAGAGCAAGGAGGCGGACGACAAAGGTTGGCGGACGGCAAGAGGGAGTCCCCACGTAACGTTAACGGGGCCGCGCCCACACCCTCCTCTCTCTCTTCTCTCCCACCTCCACCGCCCGTCGCACCACGCCGCCGCCGCCACCCCAGGCGCCCCCCGCCGCCGCCCCAGCGCCCCCGCCGCCGCCGGCGCCCCCGCCGCCCGCCGCCCGGCGCCCCCCCGCCCACGCCCCGGCGCGCCCCGCCGCCCCAGGCCGCCCCGCCCCGCTCCTCCGTCGCCCCAGGCCGCACCGCCCCCTCCTCCACCCTGCAGGTGAGGCCTTCTTCTTCCTTTTTTTCTTTTTCCTTTCTGTTTTTTTAGTTTTAGGTTTATGTTTAGTTTAGATTTAGTTTTAGTTTTAGGATTAGTTTTAGGTTTATAGGTTTAGTTTAGTTTTAGGTTTAGATTTAGTTTTTTTCTTTTTCTGTTTTTTTAGTTTTAGGTTTAGGTTTAGTTTAGTTTTAGGAAAGAAGAAAAAGAGAAAAAGATGAGATCAGGAGAAGAAGAAGAAGAAGAAGAAGAGGAGGAGGAGGAGAAAAAAGAAGAAGAGGAGGAAGAAGAAAAAAGAGGAGAGGAGGAGAAAGAAGAAGGAAAAAGGAAAGGAGGAAGAAGAAGAAGAAAAAAGAGGAGAGGAGGAGAAGAAGAGGAGGAAAAAGGAAAGGAGGAAAAAGAAGAAGAAAAAAGAGGAGAGGAGGAGAAGAAGAAGAGGAAAAAGGAAAGGAGGAAGAAGAAGAAGACCCCGACACCCCAAGCCTGACCCACACCCACGACCCACCCACACCCGACCCCGACCCGACACGGTACCCAGACCCCGACCCGGCACCCCGACACGACACCCCGACCCCGAGACCGACCCCGACCCCGAGACCCCGACCCCGACACCCCGACCCGACCCCGACCCCGACACCCGACCCGACCCCGACCCCGCCTGACCCGACACCCCGACCCGACACCCGACCCCCGAGCCTGACCCGACACCCCGACCCCGAGCCTGACCGACACCCTGACCCCGACACCACACCCGACCCCGAAACAACACCCCGACACCGACACGGCACTACCCCGACATCGACACGACACCCCGACCCCCCGACCCGAAACATCACCCCGACCCCGACACCCGAAACGGCACCCCGACCCCGACACGGCACCCCGACACCGACAGGACACCCCGACCACCGACACCTCCCGAAAAGGTGTTCTTTGGCCTTCCAGAGGCCGACGGGGTCATATATTTGTGAATTATTAGTTAGGTCATATATTTTTCGATTTTGTTATGAAAAACATCATATATAATTGTGTTGATCGTGTAGTTTTAAATGTGCAGTTGTTTCATCGCTGCGAGGTTTGGTGTTCGACGACCTCGCCGTGCGTTTGACGAGCTCTGCCCCTTCGTTCGTGGGTGAGCACAAATGACAAGTCCTCCTCCCCCATTAATTATTTGATCTATTCCGATGAAACTTGATAGCTAGCTATGTATGTGTCTTGAATCATCAGTATGCGTAACCAATATGTGTCTCCCGTTCGAAAGCGTCATAGTTATAAATATGCATGCATTTGCATATTTATAACCTTGATTCTTTCGAATTGTCCAACGCTATCCATGGACAGCCCGAGTATGTGTAGATTGGGTTCGTTTTCCCATATGCTTTGCTCCGGATCCGACGCATATATTTCGTCAGTGCCTCCCCTGTTGTTCTCCGGGTACACATCCTCTCTGTTTATTGCAGAGACGTGTAATCAGGAGAACAGCGGGGAGGTGCTGCCGAAATTTTGCGTCGGATCCGGAGCATAGCATGGGAAAATAAACCCAATCTACACATACACGGGTGGGATTAGGACCTATCATTACCTATTAGAGTGTAGGTTGCATGGACGTAATAAAATTGACAAAGTAGATCAACTAATGAATATATACATGGTGAATTACATATATAATTGTTGTGTGTCCAGTAGCTCTGAAAGTCAAGATGAGTGACCGTGCTTGGATGTATACCGGTCACACTGGTCAGAACAAATGGAGCGCTGAATGGTTCACAAAAACTAAGGGGTTTGTGCAAGCCGCATTTGCAAATGGCCAAAAGAAAACCTGGTGCCCCTGTTTCCGGTGCGGCAATTGGGAAAATAAGACAGAGGCTGAAATGGGCAAACACCTGCAGAAGAGTGGTTTTACGCCCGATTATACGGTGTGGACATTTCATGGTGAGTCTGCCCAACGTGACCGAGCTGAGGTGGATCGTCGTCGCACCGACGAGCATGGTACCGGGATGGAAAACATGGTGCAAGGCTATGATGATGCTCGGGATTCGGACGAGGAGATGGAGGAATCTGCAAAGGCCTTCAATGAAATGTTGGAGTCTTCGAAACGTCCGCTCCACGAGCACACTGAGCTTTGTCAGTTGGATGCCATCTCACAAGTAATGGCTCTGAAGGCTCAGTTCAACTTGGGCAGAGAATGCTATGACGCAATTATGACAGTATTTCGACGCTTTCTACCCAAAGGCCATGTAATGCCTGCAAACCTGTACCAATCGGACAAAATCCTCCATGCACTGAAGATGCCCTATGAGAAGATACATGCCTGTGAGAAAGGATGTGCCTTATTTAGGCTTGACTATGCGGACTTGAACTATTGTCCCATTTGCAAGTCTTCCAGGTATATTGTGGTAGACAACGGTATCGGTGAGAAGACACAGACCAAAATCCCCGTTACTGTTCTTCGGTATATGCCAATCGTACCAAGACTTCAACGTCTTTTCATGGTCGAAGAGACGGCCAGACAGATGACATGGCACAAAACAGGCAAAAGAACCGAACTAGATGCAGATGGGAATCTGATGATGGTACACACATCGGATGGTGTTGCGTGGAAAAAGTTTGATGAATTACATGCTGACAAAGCGGCAGATCCGAGGCATCCTCGAGTCGGCATCAGCACGGATGGGTTCAGTGTGTTTGGTATGACGGCAGCCCAATACAGTTGTTGGCCCGTATTTGTCTTTCCACTCAATCTCCCCCCCGGACAGATTATGCAAAGAAAGAACATTTTCCTGACATTGATAATTCCAGGACCCAACTATCCGGGCAAAAATATGAATGTGTACATGCAGCCGCTTAAGGACGAATTGCAAGAAGCCTGGGATAATGGGTTCAAGACATACGACGCCTTTAGCAAACGGAACTTCATAATGCGTGTCTGGTACATGTACTCGACGCATGACTTGCCGGCGTATGCGCTATTCGTTGGCTGGTGTGTGCATGGAAGGTTCCCGTGCCCCACATGCAAGGGAGCTCTTGAGTTTCGTTGGCTTCAGGCCGGTCGCAAGTTTTCTTGCTTCGACATGCATAGACAGTTCCTGGATCCTCACCATAAGTTCAGGAAAGACAAGAAGAACTTCATCAGGGGTAGAGTTGTCAAAAACTCTGCACCACCTGCATTGACAGGCCAACAGACCCTGGATCAGTTAAACGCTCTCGAGCCAGATCCGCAACGTCCAGGGTACTTCAAGGGGTATAATACTAAGCATGCGTGGACTCACAAAACATGCTTATGGGATCTGCCTTACTTCAAAGACCTCCTTTGCCCACACAACATCGACATGATGCACACTGAGAAGAATATCGCCGAGGCACTATTTGGTACATTGTTCAGCATAGATGGGAAGTCAAAGGATAATACTAAGGCTAGAGTCGATCTGGAGGCGCTATGTGATAGGCCGTTACAAAACATGAAAGAACCGAAAGGAAAGCAGAACTGGACGAAGCAAAAGGCATGGTTCAATCTTGGAAGGCCAGCTATGAGGGAAATTCTCTTGTGGGTGCAACAGCAGTTGATGTTCCCTGATGGGTATGCAGCGAATCTAAAGAGGGGAGCGAATCTTGATAAACTGAAGATATTTGGTCTCAAGAGTCATGATTGGCACATATGGATTGAGCGGGTAATGCCGGTGATGTTTCGTGGCTTCATCCCTGAGGATGAATGGCTAGTACTGGCAGAACTCGGCTATTTCTTCCGTGTTCTTTGTGCGAAAGAACTATCGCCTGGCGTGCTAGAAGAAATGGAAGAGTTGGCGCCGGAGTTGATCTGCAAGTTAGAGAAGATCTTTCCACCAGGCTTCTTTAATCCAATGCAGCATTTGATTTTGCATCTCCCGACCGAGGCAAGATTGGGGGGGCCCGTGCAAAATCGTTGGTGCTACCCAACTGAGAGGATGCAGAAGACGCTTCGAGAAAAATGTAAAAATAAACGTAGAATTGAAGCATCGATGGCTGAGGCATTCATCACAGAGGAGGCGGCAAACTTCGTAACAGCGCACTACGAAGCCAAAAATCGTCATTTGCATAATCCGAAGCCTCGGTACAATGCTGACGAGCCTAAAAAGGGTGGATCCAACCTCAGCCTATTCAAAGGGAATCTCGCACCAGCTAGTGTTTCACATCCAGTATCTTTGGATAACGAAGAATGGCGGACCATTTCGTTGTATATCTTCAACAACCTGATAGAAGTGCGGCCGTACATCGAGTAAGTTCTCGGTACATTGTTTCGCAACTTCTATTTCCTTTGAACTACTCTTATTCCTGGATATGTCATATAGTCGATACGTCACCATATTATCGTATGGAGCGGAGATCCAAAAGGATTCCGTCGAAGAGTATGAGCTTCTCGCAAAGCAAGGAGGTGGCTATCCCGGTTTCATCTCTTGGTTCAAACAAACGGTAATTTCTATTAGACAATTTCATATCATTCGCTAATTTGTGCATAATGCAACAATCCTTTCATATTAAACTTGTAGGCTAATTCAGAGTCTATGGACGCCGAATTGAGACAAGTCGCTAATGGTTTTGACTATAAGGTCCGTTCATTTGACAAGTACGACATCAACGGGTATCGCTTTCGTACCTATGGCAAAGAGCTATCTATGGCCGACCGAAAGTCAACAAATTGTTGTGTATCTGCTATCGGCGAAGGAGGTACTGAGTATTATGGGAGAGTTGAAGCAATTTATGAACTTCTGTTCTATGGTGAAAATCCACCGAATGTCGTAGTCTTCAAATGTTATTGGTTTTAGCCGAAGGAGACTAGAAGGACTCATGAACATGTAGGGCTAGTTGAAATCAACCAAAGCACTCATTTAGATGTTCCTGATGTCTATATTATGGCTCAACAGGCGACCCAAGTATTCTATCTACCGTGGGCCTGCCAAACTAATCCAAATCTGAAAGGTTGGGATGTCGTTTATGAAGTGCCGCCACGTGCTAGACTTTCTCCCCCAAAGGAAGAGGATTATGAACCTCACATTAACCCAGACACATATGAAGGAGAATTCTTCCAAGAGACACGTCTTTCCAAAAAGCGTTTCAAGAACCGCTATACTTCACCCCAAAACATTGAAGTAGACAGCGACAATGAATCCGACATCACCCCAGAGGAGGAACAAGAAGAGCCGGAACAAGAAGAGGTTACTGCTGCGGATGACCTGTCAATGCTTGACCGATTACGTCAAGGTGGCCTTGCACATGTTGATGCCAATGAACCCTATGAGCCCGTCATTGATTATAGTGATGATGATGATTATGCATTTATTGATGATACTGATCGAGATTATTAGTAGTGTCAGGTATTACATTTTTTTATGTTGTACTTGATGATGATACACTTAAGTGATACACATATTATTATTCATGTCGGTCTTTTTTTATGTTGTACTAATTTCGTTTACTGTTTGTCATGGCAGGTGTTGAAAGATGGTGGGCACTGGTCGGGAGCGTGGTCTGAGGTCTTCCATTCCAGACGCACCTCTCCGCCGAGCGTTGCTGGACAGTATGGCCACACCGCCGGGCCCTTCTTCGTCGACCGCGGTGCCCAGCAGGGGACGAGCTCGAGGTAGGAAGAGAGGAGGTGGGGCACGTGGTCGTGGGAGAGGAGGTAGGGCTACGACGCCTTCCTCGCCGCCACCCCCGGCTGTTTCACCCGAGCACGTGACTGCTAGGGTGGACTCGTCCGAGGAGGAGGCTACACGGACTCCGGTCCACGAGCCTTCGGTCCACGGGTCTTGGGCCCACGAGCCTCGGGTCGACTGGCCTTCGGCCCACGAGAGTTCGGCCCACGTGACCCCGGAGGAGCACACGTCCGGATGGGGTACCTGGCCGGATCAGCCCGAGGAGCCGAGTGGCCATGCTGATGATGGTGGGGAGCCGACAGATCTTGAGGAGGAGGGGGCACCGTCTACCAGCGTGGTGCTACACGGCTCCCGTCCGTGCCGGTGACCCGCGAGCAGAGGTGGTTGATTTTCCCTGATGGGGAGAGGTACGTAAGTGCATTTAATATTTTTGTACCTTGTGCATTCACGTTTTTTCAAATAACTAATGCGTTGGCCTTGTCATGCTGCAGGGGTTGGGACCACCATCATAGTGTCCGCCGGCCCAACTCCGTCCTTGGAGTTCTTTGCCGGCAAAACTTCCCGGGGTTTGTCACGTTGCCTGGTGAGGGTCGGCTTCTAGAGCTTGGATTGAGCTGGGAGCACTACGTGGCTGCCCCGGCCCCGCCGGATGAGATTATCGACGGTGTCGTGTGCGACACGAGGGCAGACATGGTGATCAGAAAGTTTTGGGTAATTTCTCCTTTACACATTTAAAAATCTTCAACTAGCTAGTTATTAATTGTACTAATCAATATTGTCTCATTTGATTGCAGACATTGTACAGGTGTGAGGAGGGATACGAGGAGGACGCGGCACATGTTATCGAGAACGTCTGCAAGCGCCTACTCCAGAACTTACGGCACGAGGCTCGGGTGCAGGCTGTTTGAGACTACTACGCCTTGCGTGGTATCAAGAAGACCAAGCCGGTGTGCCGCGATAAGTTCCTGAGTAAGGAGCAGTACATGAAGGTAATTCTTAAGGCCTTCTCTACTTAAGTTCCTTCATTTAGTAATTCTTAGCCATAGCGCTCAAGTTTCTATTTGCTAACTTAGGCGCCTCCGAGATGGTGTGCGGATCGGATGGATTGTTGGGAGGTGTTGGTCGATGAGTGGTGCTCTCCACAATGGCTAGCCCTCCACAACGAGGCCAAGGACAAACGTGCCCAAATGGAAGGTGTGCCACACCATCAAGGCAGCTCCAACTTATATCAGTTCGGGCGCAACTGGGTATGTGGTTTGCTTCATGATTCATGCAATTCATTCATCATGCTAGCTTGAGCCCTTTAATTACTAATTTTCATTGTTTCTTTCTTTCAGGCACGCTACAATAAGGCGGATAAGGTGCCAGAGGTGTACGACCTGTATGCCATGGCCCACACTGCCTCTTTCAAGAAAGTCAAGGCTTTCTCTCAGTCTGACCTCGATGATGCAAACAACTTCACCAACATCTCCTCCCACAACAAGCTCGTGAGATATAGAGATGAGGGGAAGGCGAGGAAAGGGGAGGACTTTAACCCGAGCCAGGGTCCCATTGATCCAGAGCTGTTGATGATATCTGGTGGCGGGAGGTCCCATGGCTCCATAGCCATTGGAGATGGACTTATCCGTTGTCCTAGCACTCTCCCAGAGATCAAGGCGCGCCAGTCGAGCTCCGCTCCTGAGATAAGGCCTCGTGAACGACCAGTGCAACTCGCCATCAAGGTTAGTGATACGTACTCAGTTATCTTTCTCCATTACATTCTGTGCGCTTCCATCAATGATTACAAATGGTCATGTGAGTGGTGTTGCAGGCTGCTATACAGAGTGAGAGAGATAGAACGGAGAAACTTCTGGCGGAGGCGGCGGAGAGGCAGCGGGAGTTGGAGGAGAGGACGACAAAGATGATGGAGGAGGAGAGGGCACGGAATGACATGCAGGCAAGGGCCATGTATGAGCTCCTTGTGGTAAGTTTCTTCTGCAGATTAGCCAAAACATTCATGTAGTGTTTGTCTCATTACTAACTAGTATGACTGAGTCGTCAAAACCAAATGTGCAGTCTGTGTGCGAGAAGATAGGTCAGACCGCTCCGCCGATGCCAGTGATTGCTCCTGGGACCACGGTGAGTTTTATTGAATGGACATTACATGCTAGTCTTAACATTTGAGTGTCATCATGCTAACAAGACATTGGAAATGATCTTTGGTGCAACGTAACTCCAGACAAGCATCGCACGATCCTTCTCCAGCTACCGACACGAGCCACCCCGCTCCTACACCTCCTACATCTTGGTAAGTTTATCTAGTGTTTTGCTTAACACATGCATAAAGACCTAGACTTAGCTTTATTTTCTCCAATGCTTACCATAATGACCTAGACTTAGCTTCTTCACCTCCAAAATGACTTAATAAGCTTACTGACCTCCAAAACCATCCATTTTACCTAAGTTAGCTCTAAAACGATCTGTACTTAGCTTTGTTTCCTCCAAAATGACCAAAGTTAGCTCTAATATGCTTAGTTAACTAGGTTTGCTCAATAATGACATGTACTTAGCTTACTTATGTCAAAAATGGCATAATTAGCTTAGTTAGCTCATAAACGATCCATTTTACCTAAGTTAGTTCTAAAATGATCCATTTTACCTTACTTAGCTCATAAACGATCCATTTTACCTACGTTAGCTCTAAAATGACCCATTTAACCTTACTTAGCTCATAAATGATCCATTCTACCCAAGTTAGCTCTAAAATGACCCATTTTACCTAGGTTAGCTCCAAAATGATCCATCTTACCTAGGTTACCTCTAAAATGATGCATTTTACCTAAGTTTGCTCATAAGCGATCCATTGCACCTAGGTTAGCTCATAAACGATCCATTTCACCTAAGTTAGCTCACAAATGATCAATTTCACCTAAATTAGCTCATAAATGTCATATATTCTTCTTCTTCTTCATTTTCTTCTTCTTCTTCTTCTTCTTCTTCTAATCTTCTTCTTCTTCTTCTTCTTCTTCTAATCTTCTTCTTCTTCTTCTAATCTTCTTCTTCTAACTTTCTTATTTCCCATTTTGCAGAATTCATTCACTTCACGGAAGCTTGCATAGATGGAGTGCTTGTTTGGATGAACTATGTTTCCTTTGTATCTATGAACTATGCATGTATGGTAGGATGACACTATTGTAATATGTATGGTTGGATGCATGTATGTCGAACTTGCTATGTATGGTTGATGGAACTATGCATGTATGATGAAATTATATGTGTTGGATATCTCATATGTTTGCTGTGAACTTGCCATGTGAAAAATATATATGTATCATCTATTTGCTGTGAAAATGGTTGGGTACATGAAAAAACAGAGGCAATGCAGGCTCTTTGCCATCTGCCACTGACGGCAACGGGCTCTTTGCCGTCTGCCGCGGACGGCAAAGAAGCCACGTGGCATCCAGCTGTGCTTCCTGGGAGCTGACCCATTTGGTCAGTTTGCCTACAGTGGCAGACGACAAAGACTTTGCCGTCAGTGGCGGACGGCAAAGAACCTGCCATGTAGTGACGTGTAGCTGACATCACACGGCGGACGACAAAGACCCTAGAAATTTTGCCGTCAGCGGCGGACGGCAAAGCCCTTCCGTTAGCCACTTAACGGACTGACAGCGCAATTATTGCCGTCCGCTCTCTTTGCCGTCCGCCGCGCTCTCTTTGCCGTCCGCCGCAGACGGCAAAGACTTTGCCGTCAGTAGCAGACGGCAAAGTAGCTATTTACCGAAGCCTACTTTGCCGGAGCCTTTTGCCGTCCGCCATTCAGGCCTTTGCCGTCCGTCGTGGCAGACGGCAAAGTAGCTGATTCCTGTAGTGATGCTCGACCTTTCGGTCTTCTATGTTCGGAGGCCATGTCTGTACATGCTAGGCTCGTCAAGTCAACCTAAGTGTATTGCGTGTGTAAATCTGTCTTACACCCGTTGTATTCGAACGTTAGAATCTATCACACCCGATCATCACGTGGTGCTTCGAAACAACGAACCTTCGCAATGGTGCATAGTTAGGGGGAACACTTTCTCGAAATTATAACGAGGGATCATCTTATTTAAGCTACCGTCGTTCTAAGAAAATAAGATGTAAAACATGATAAACATCACATGCAATCAAATAGTGACATGATATGGCCAATATCATTTGCTCCTTTGATCTCCATCTTCGGGGCTCCATGATCATCGTTGTCACCGGCATGACACCATGATCTCCATCATCATGATATCCATCATCGTGTCTTCTTGAAGTTGTCTCGTCATCTATTACTTCTACTACTATGGCTAACGCTTTAGCAATAAAGTAAAGTAATTACATGACGTTTATGTTGACACGCAGGTCATAAATAAATAAAGATAACTCCTATGGCTCCTGCCAGTTGTCATACTCATCGACATGCAAGTCGTGATTCCTATTACAAGAACATGATCAATCTCATACATCACATATATCATTCATCATTCATCACAACCCTTTGGCCATATCAAATCACAAAACACTTGCTGCAAAAACAAGTTAGACGTCCTCTAATTGTTGTTGCAAGTTTTTACGTGGCTGCTATTGGTTTCTAGCAAGAACGTTTCTTACCTACGCCAAAACCACAATGTGAATTGCCAATTTCTATTTACCCTTCATAAGGAACCTGTTCATCGAATCCGATCCGACTAAAGTGGGAGAGACAGACACCCACCAGCCACCTTATGCAACTAGTGCATGTCAGTCGGTGGAACCAGTCTCATGTAAGCGTACGTGTAAGGTTGGTCCGGGCCGCTTCATCCCACGATGCCGCCGAATCAAGATAAGACTAGTAACGGCAAGCAAATTGACAATATCGATGCCCACAACTACTTTGTGTTCTACTCGTGCATAGTAACTACGCATACACCTAGCTCATGATGCCACTGTTGGGGATCGTAGCAGAAATTAAAAAATTTGTACGCATCACCAAGATCAATCTATGGAGTATTCTAGCAACGAGGGGAATAGGAGTGCATCTACATACCCTTGTAGATCGCGAGCGGAAGCGTTCAAGTGAACAGGGATGATGGAGTCGTACTCGCCGTGATCCGAATCATCGATGACCAAGTGCCGAACGGACAGCACCTCCGCGTTCAACACACGTACGGTTGGGAAGACGTCTCCTCCTTCTTGATACAGCAAGGGGGAAGGAGAGGTTGATGAAGATCCAGCAGCACGACGGCGTGGTGGTGGATGCAGCAAGATCCCGGCAGGGCTTCGCCAAGCACAAGCGGGGAGGAGAGGTGTTACAGAGGGAGAGGGAGGCGCCAAGAGCTAGGTGCGGCTGCCCTCCCTCCCTTCCACTGTATATAAGGGCTAGGGGGCGCATGCCCCCTTTGAGATCCCATCTAAAATGGGGGGGGGGGCGGCCCCTGGGGCAACGTGCCCCTTAGGGTTTCCAACCAGGGGGGCGCATGCCCCCTCGGGGGGCAACGGCCCCCTAGGGTTTCCAACCCTAGGCGCCTTGGGCCCTTGGGTGGGGTGCACCAGCCCATCAGGGGCTGGTTCCCATGCCACTTCAGCCCATGGGGCCCTCCGGGATAGGTGGCCCCATCCGGTGGACCCCCGGGACCCTTCCGGTGGTCCCGGTACAATACCGGTAACCCCCGAAACCTTCCCGCTGGCCGAAACTGGACTTCCTATATATAAATCTTTACCTCCGGACCATTCCGGAACTCCTCGTGGCGTCCAGGATCTCATCCGGGACTCCGAACAACTTTCGGGTTACTGCATACTAATATCTCTACAACCCTAGCGTCACTGAACCTTAAGTGTGTAGACCCTACGGGTTCGGGAGACACGCAGACATGACCGAGACGCCTCTCCGGTCAATAACCAACAGCGGGATCTGGATACCCATGTTGGCTCCCACATGCTCCTCGATGATCTCATCGGATGAACCATGATGTCAAGGACTTAATCAATCCCATATTCAATTCCCTTTGTCAATCGGTACGTTACTTGCCCGAGACTCGATCGTCGGTATCCCAATACCTTGTTCAATCTCGTTACAGGCAAGTCACTTTAATCGTACCATAATGCATGATCCCGTGACCAACCCTTTGGTCACATTGAGCTCATTATGATGATGCACTACTGAGTGGGCCCAGAGATACCTCTCCGTCATATGGAGTGACAAATCCCAGTCTCGATTCATGCCAACCCAACAGACACTTTCGGAGATACCCGTAGTGCACCTTTATAGCCACCCAGTTACGTTGTGACATTTGATACACCCAAAGCACTCCTACGGTATCCGGGAGTTGCACAATCTCATGGTCTAAGAAAATGATACTTGACATTAGAAAAGCTCTCACAAAACGAACTTACACGATCTTTGTGCTATGCTTAGGTTTGGGTCTTGTCCATCACATCATTCTCCTAATGATGTGATCCCGTTATCAATGACATCCCCATGTCCATAGCCAGGAAACCATGACTATCTATTGATCAACGAGCTAGTCAACTAGAGGCTCACTAGGGACACATTGTGGTCTATGTATTCACACATGTATTACGATTTCCGGATAATACAATTATAGCATGAATAATAGACAATTATCATGAACAAGGAAATATAATAATCATTTTATTATTGCCTCTAGGGCATATTTCCAACACGGCATTAACGTTGTCGCCCATGTCGTTGAGGATGAGATTCTCGAGGTCGGGGAAGAAGTCGTCGTTCGCGAAGTCGTCGCTGCCAGCAGTCGCGCGAGTGTGCTCCCCGAAAACCTGATCGCCCCTCTCCCGTACAGGATCACAAGAGGCGGGGTTCCGGAGGCCTGCTGTCCCTTCTCCCGGTGCACGCCTAAAGGAGGGATGGAGAAGACTTGCTTGGCGGTGCAATGATTTGGAACGGTGGTGAGAAACCATACGAAGTGGCGGCGGCTAGGGTAGACGTCAGCCTGACTATATAGTGCGGGCGGGTAGGTCGTGGGAGTAAACCCCACGTCCGAGTCGTCACAATCCAAAAGAATCAGAAATGGTTCAGTAATTAATGCGCGTGTTAATTATTAATTAATGACTCATTAATTTTTCCTGAGCAGCAAAAATATAGACAACCTGCATAGTTCTGTCCTTGGCTCGGCTCAATCCCGCAACCCGCGGCGCGGCGTGGCGCGGCGCATCGTGATGAGGCGTGGCGTGGCGAGGCGAGCAAGGAGGAGGAGCACGCGTGTAGGTCTCCTCTTCTCATGCTCATACAAGTGGTAGAAGAGCTCACCTTATAAAGAGGTGCAACTCTCTCTCAACTTCCATGGTGGGACTAAACTTTAGCCTCACTCACTCCACTCACATGTGTGCATGAATGGGCCAAGAGAATTTCAGAATTTTAGTTGGGCTTTGGGCCAAAGGCCTACTAGCAAAATTCCAACAATCCCCCACAAAGTCTCATTGGCACATCTCATCATTTAGTTCCAAAGCATTCTTTATATACTGGTGCTTAGTGGAGACTGTGAAGTTGAACTTCCACTTAGAGATTTATGCTACACTAGATCACAACTTGAATAGTGGACTATGCCTTGAACTACAAGTTTTCTGTGAGACTAGTTTCACACAAATTCTTGACCGATATTGGGCTGCCGCAAGGCTTCCCCGCGGGTGGAGCGTATACATCGTACTCCAGGGCCTTTTCATGAATTTATTAGAGAACACCCAATTCTCACAGACTGCGACGTTAACAGTCAAATTCATATAGGTGTGTTCCTTAGAAGATGTTCTGCAGGACAACATCTCTTCTTACCCGAATAAGCCACTCGAAACACATTAAGATAAGTATCAACCTGCCATGCAGATCAGGAGAGTATTGCATCTTCACGGAGTGGGATAGTTAATATAGGGATACTCTCCTCTGAGCTGACCAACAACTTGTCTCCCACTTCTACTTCATGGGATCTCCGATCACATAGAGTGGGTTACCACTATGGAAAACTCATGCGGTGGGTCTCAAGCCCATCTCCATCGATGCCTTATCTATCATGTTACGTGATAGACCCTTTGTGAAGGGATCTGCCAAGTTTTTCGATGTTTGGATATAATCCAACGTAATAACTCCGGAGTTCCTCAATTTTCTGACAGATTTTAGTCTCCTCTTCACAAGTCTTGAGGACTTCATATTGTCCTTTGAACTGTTTATCTTGACGAACACACTTTGATTATCGCAGTTCATCAGGATAGGAGGTATTGCTTTTTCAACCATAGGTAAGTCCATCAAGAGTTCACGAAGCCACTCTGCTTCAATAGTGGCAGTGTCTAATGCTGTGAGTTCTGCTTCCATATTTGACCTCGTTAAGATGGTCTGCTTGCAAGACTTCTAGGAAACAGCGCCACCACCAAGTGTAAAAACATAACCACTTGTGGCCTTAATCTCATCAGCATCAGATATCCAGTTTGAGTCATTATAACCCTCCAGTACCCTTGGATACCTGGTGTAGTGAATCCCATAGCTCGCGGTGCCTTTCAAATAGCGCATAACTCTCTTAAGCGCATGCCAATGAACATCTCCCGGTTTCGACTCAGCTTGCTCACAGCAAAAGAGATGTCATGCTTCGTGGCACTCGTCAAATACATAAGCAAGCCAATAATCTGAGAATATCTCAGTTGATCTCTAGAAATCCGTCGGTTCTTTCGAAGCAACACACTAGCATCATATGGAGTTGGAGAAGGCGTGCAGTCGCTATACCCAAAACGACTCAAGACCTTTTCCACATAGTGAGACTGAAGCAGTGTGATCCCACCATTCTCATCTCTCAACAGTTTGATGTTTAAGATAACATCAGCTAGTCCTAGATCCTTCATCTCAAAACAGCGAGATAAGAAATCCTTAACCTCCTTGATTAAATCAAGTTTCGTTCCAAAGATTAGTATGTCGTCGACATACAGACAAAGAATAACTCCTTCGCCCCCACCATAGCGATAGTACACGCACTTGTCACCATCGTTTACTACAAAGCTGGCAGCAGTTATTGTTCTTTCGAACTTCTCATGCCACTCCTTAGGAGCTTGTTTAAGGCCATATAAAGACTTTAATAACTTGCACACCTTTCCTTCCTGACCAGGTACTACAAAACCATCTAGCTGATCCTTGTAAATTTCCTCCTTCAACTCTCCATTGAGGAAAGCTGTCTTAACGTCCATTTGATGAACGAGAAGACCATGTGAGGCAGCCAGTGATAGTAGCACCCAAATTGTGGTCAGTCTAGCCATGGGTGAGTAAGTATCAAAGAAGTCTTCACCTTCTTTCTAGGTATAACCCTTGGCCACAAGCCGTGCCTTGTACTTTTCAATCATACCATCAGGTCTAAGCTTCTTCTTGAACACCCACTTACATCCTACAGGTTTGCATCCATAAGGACGGTCAGTGATATCCCAAGTACCGTTAGCTAAGATGGAATCCATCTCGCTACGAACAACTTCCTTCCAGTAGTCAGCATTAGGAGATGCATAGGCTTCTTAAATAGTCCTGGGTGTGTCATCCACAAGGTACACAATGAAATCATCACCAAAAGACTTTGTAGTCCTCTGTCTCTTTCTCCTCATAGGAGTTTCATTTTCACCCTCAACAGGATTCTCAACGTGTTCCATCGCAATAGTGGGTTCAGGAATTACAGCGAATTCCTCACTAGATGGAGTAGGTATCTCCTGATTTGATGAACTCGACATATCCTTCATAGGAAATATGTCCTCAAGGAAAGTTGCATCATTCGACTCCATAATCATACCAACATGCATGTAGGATACCTCTGGTTTTATTATCAAAAATCTATAGCCAATGCTATGAAAAGCATAGCCCAGAAGAACACAATCCACGGTTTTTGGTCCAAGCTTGTGCTTCTTGGAAATTGGTATATTGACTTTCGCCAAACAACCCCAAGTACGTAGGTAAGAGAGTTTCAATCTTTTCCTTTCCCATTCCTCAAATGGAGTCATCGTCTTATGCTTTGTGTGAACTCAGTTTAGGACATGACACGCAATCATTAGCGCCTCCCCCCCACCATTCCTTGGAAAGACCCGATGTGTCTAACATGGTGTTAACCATATCAGTTAGAGTTCGGTTCTTTCTTTCGGCTAACCCAT